>NC_056730.1:368635437-368640437 GCF_019279795.1 Protopterus annectens | reverse complement strand
CCACCACATAACGCATGCACTCAGGTCACTCCACAACAAGTACAAATATGACTCTGTCATTGTCCATGCTGGTGTGAATGACCTGAGACGTACCTCCCTGGACTACATGAAAAGAGACATGGAGGAGCTCTCTGATCTTGTAGCCCAGGCTGGTATGACCCTAGCCCTGAGTAGCATCCTGCCATCACTCAGAATGACACCACAGTACAAGGACAAAATGATTGACTTTAACAATTGGCTAAGCTTCTGGTGTCATTCTAAGGGAATTCAGTATCTGTCTGCCTGGGATGACATGATCGACAGACCATGCTGCTTTGCCAGAGATGGCCTGCACCTGTTGCCCTTGGGATTCCAGATACTGGCAAAGGCTCTTGCCACCCCTATAGTGCCTTTTTTAGGCAAGGTTCAAATGACAAATTCACCACCGTAACAGGTACAAGCAAGCAAAATCTGACGGTAATGTTACTCAATGCTAGAAATATAAACCTCAAAATGCACTCACTTGAGGCACTCCTTAAAATGGAGAACACTGACATCTGTGCAGTGACAGAGACCTGGTTCAAAGTTCCAGAGAGCACCCCTGCATTACCAGGCTATAATTCATACATCTTTCGGCCACCACACCCGGACCGAAACACTAAAGGTGGAGGCGTGTCCATATTCATTAAGGATATCCACACCTCCAAGCTAGTTGCTCAGCATAATGCATCCGAGATTATCCAAGTTCAACTAAATCTGGGCAAAACCACAATCCAGATTGTAGCTTGCTACAGACTACCCACCATCCCCCAGGATTCCCACTCCTCTTTTCTTGATGCACTGGAAAATATTAAGGTACAACCCAACACTCTAATAATGGGTGATTTCAACTACCCTACCATTAACTACTCATGTACCAACTCTTTTGCTCAACATTTTCTGGAAATCATCAATTCCAACACTTTGGATCAACTTATCCACACCCCCACCAGAGGCAGCAATATCCTAGACCTGGTCATCACCAACATGGGTGACCGGTGTTTCACATCAGAGGTCAGCTCCTCGTTGGTCAGATCCGACCACAAGCTAATCACCCTAGACATCCACATCCCGCTCCCACCCCCCCATTAGGAAAGCAACCGTAAAAAATTTCTCCAAAGCCAACTTCACGCTTCTTAAGTCAGAAGTGGCAAACTTCATGACACCCATACAGATGGACAATAGAGGTACGACTGCTGAATCCTATACAAATGCACTTTATAAGCACTTACACGAGTGCATGGATCATGCTATCCCTAATAGAACCAAGATGCTATCCTCCAAAAAAAGGAAGCCAATCTGGTGGTCTTCTGCAATAAACAAACTCTACAACAGAAGAAAGAAACTGTTGCAAAAAAGAGTAAAATCCCACGATTGCAGGAACTCCCTGGTCAGCCTCAGTAAGAAGCTGAAATCCCTCATAAAATCCTCCAAAGCTAGTTATGAAAACAAAATTGCCACTGATTCTTAAGACAACCACAAAGCATTCTATAGCTATGTCAAAAATCTCAATGGCAACACTCAGATCTGCTCTGTGTTACAGCACAATGACACTAAATATACAGAACCAACTGATATTGCCAACATCCTGGCAGATAGGTTCAGTGCTAACTTTACCCCCCACTCACCCCCTAAAGGGCCCATCTTTATACCGGAAGAATGCAAAGTTCCTGTAATCACGGCTGCACAGGTAAAAACTTCACTTTCCAAAGCCAAGAACACAGCATCCATGGGACCTGACAACATCCCAGGCTGCCTTCTACATGAACTACAGAATGAACTGGCACCCCACCTAAGTACCATGTTCAATCATAGCCTCACCTCAGGCTTTGTGCCCATTGAATGGTGCACCAAGGCAGTTATCCCACTCCACAAAAGGGGGGGCCACAACAGATCCCAGGAACTACTGCCCCATTAGCCTGATGAGCCTCGTCTGCAAGGCCATGAAACATATCATCATGGAAATCATAAACAAAGACATTGGAGATCTCCAAACCCTGGACACCACACAGTTTGGGTTTCTAAAAGGCAGATCATGTCTCCTAAACCTGATAGACTTCTTTGAAGTAGTCTACAAAGCCATAGATGAGGGTAAGGTGGTTCACACAGCCTATATAGATCTCGCCAATGCGTTCAACACCATCCCCCACTCTGGAATTATAGATAAACTCACTAAACTAGGTATAAATCCCTATGTCACAAGATGGGTTGCCAACTGGCTTACTGAAATCTAGCTTTGTTTGTATGCTTGTTGTTTGTTTGCTTGTTATTTCCCTGAAATGTTAATTCCATCTAAAACGCGGCTTTTCAGCGTTTCCGTGGATCGCTAGTGATATCTGCATTGCTTACTGTACTTATTTCCTTGTTTCACTTGAAAGAAAGTTACTGTTTGTCATTTTTGCATTTAAGTTACCTGTAACACATTGAATTTAAGTTACCTGGCACTTGCTCACTAAAGCAATTATATAAGTCAGCACTAAAAAATTAAAAGCACTACACCCTCACAAACTTCCCTTGAGTACCTTGTTCCCCAATGGCCCTTTTTTTCAATTATAAAGGAATTCCCAATACTATTCTAGCATGTCCAAAGGTCAGTTGTCAATCTCCTCTCTGGTCCAGCTGGTGAATCTGGGAATCTTGAGGCAATGTTACAACTGCCTCATGTACACAGACAACCCTATCCTCCTCCCAACAAATTCCAACACATGTGAGAGATGCAACCTTATAGCCTCACTGGAGGCTAAGCTCTCTCAACTCAGTACTCGCGTAACCAGTCAGGAGGAGAAGGAAACCACACTCACTACAATTCCAGTCTCACATAGACCTACCACGACAGCAAACCAAACACATAAACACACAAAAACATACTCGGAGGCTCTAAATAAAAATCTGCCTAAGCAGCAGAGACCTCCAAAGCAGACACCCAAGCAACCGCTACCCCAAAACAAAACACGTGCAACACATAGCTCACAAAGCCAGTGTGCCGAACAGTCATAGCCCTTAAGGCTAAACAACACACCTGATACACTTGTAATAGGCGACTCTATCATCAGGCACACTGACGTCCCGCTCACCAGGCTGAACAAGGAGAAGGTCACGGTGAGCTGCCTGTCGGGCGCTAGGATCTGCCATATAACACAAGCACTCAGGTCACTCCAAGGCAAGTACAAATATGACTCGGTCATTGTCCATGCTGGTGTGAATGACCTGAGACGTACCTCCCTGGACTACATGAAAAGAGACATAGAGGAGCTCTCTGAGCATGTAGCCCAGGCCGGTATGACCCTGACCTTGACTAGCATCTTACCCTCACCAAGAATGATGCCAAAATATGAAGACAAGATGATCAATTTCAACAATTGGCTTAAGTATTGGTGTCATTGAAAGGGGATCCAATGCCTGTCAGCCTGGGATGACATGCTCGACAAGCCATGATGCTTTGCTAGGGACAGCTTGCACCTGTCACTCCTGGGCTTTCGGATATTGGCAAAGGCTCTTGCTTCCCCCATAGTGCCTTTTTTAGGCAAGGCGCAAAAGACAAACCCACCTCCATAGGTATCACAAGGGATAAGAAACTAAGAGTAATGCTACTCAACGCCAGAAGTCTAAACCTCAAGATGCACGCACTCGAAGCTCTCCTTAGCATGGAGAACATCGATATCTGTGCAGTAACAGAAACCTGGTTCAAGGCTCCCGAGAGCACCCCAGCACTACCAGGTTATACCTCATACCATGCTTTTCGGCCCCAAAACTTGGACCAAACCACAAAAGGAGGGAGAGTATCAATATTTGTCAAAGATACCCACACCTCCAGGTTGGTGGCACAGCACGAAGCATCAGAGACTATCTATGTGCAACTAACAGTGGGTAAAACTGCCTTCCAGTTTATAGCCTGCTACAGACCACCCTCCTAAACCCAGGAACCCCACTCAGCCTTCCTGAGAACACTGAAAAATATGAAGGTCTCTCCAAATACCATTATATTGGGCAACTTCAACTACCCAAACATAGACTGGGAGCATTACTCTAGCTCCAACACCCTAGCCCAAAGGTTCCTAGAATTTATAAACTCAAATGCTATGGAACAACTTATTACCACTCCCACAAGAGGGGAAAACATACTGGACCTGATCATCACCAACATGGGGACTCTATGCTCCAGACCAGAAGTGTATCCCTCACTGGTAAGATCAGACCATAAACTAATCTCACTGGATATTAACATCCCGACCCCACACCCTGCCCAGAAAACCGCAATGAAAAACTTCTCTAAAGCAAATTTCATACTCCTCAAAACTGGAGGTACAGGCCAACATGGAAGGACTGTGGCTGACCAAGTTCACAGATGACTGCAAACTGGGTGCCATAATCGACTCTCCAGCCGACACAAGCATTCTCCAAAAGGGCCTCATAGAAAGAGACAACTGGTGCCAGAGCCATGGCCTCAAGCTAAATGCCAAAAAGTGTATAGTCATCTCCTTTGGCAAAAACAAAGTGCCCACAAATTACCACATAGGTGGTAATCCATTAAGTACAGAAGAAGTAATTAGGGACCTGGGGACCCAAGTTGATAGCAATCTCTCATTTGACAACCACGTGGCCAAAGTGGTTAGAAAAACATTTTATATAGCCCACCTAATCATGAAGGGATTCACATCTAGATCAGGGGAGGTCATCGTGCCTCTTTACTCATCCCTCATCAGTCCCATAATTGGGTACAATGCCCCTTTTGGGATGTACCTTACCAGACACCTGCAGCAACTGGAAAGACCCCACAAGTACCTCACCAAGAGGATCAAAGGGCTCAAACAGATGCCATATGCTGCCCGGTTAAAGAAACTCCAGCTCTACTCAGTGGCATACCGCCTGCTCAGAGGCAACCTGTGCCTGACGTATAAAGCCATGTCCAACCCGGAATTAATGGACATGCTGCACCTCAGAAAATCCAAATCCCATCGAGCTACGCACTCGAGAGACTTGAA
>NC_056730.1:368410437-368630437 GCF_019279795.1 Protopterus annectens | reverse complement strand
GCCCTTATATTTTAATAAAATATCTGTGAATATTAAACAATTAATTAAAAGTCACATTTCTACAAAAACAATTAACAAAAGATTATTTTTTCACATGACCACTGTAATTAATTCCACTACCTAAATATGGAAAGAGAAGGTGTAGATATCATTACAGAAAGAAATGTTTTCAGCAAGGTATTTTCACTTGTCATTTTTTCTTTGTAGACTATGTAGCTATTTATTGAGTATTTTCAGCTCTTCAAATAGACGAGATAGTTTATAAGTTACATAGAATTAATCTAATGCTTTGTACAGGCATTTAGAAAACTGCAATATGTGTAATATGCTTTATTTTTCAGTGCTAGATTATGTGAGAAATTATTTGAAAGATCATACAGAGAGTCTGCAATAACATAAGGAATTTAAGGGATAGATCAAAGTGGATGAAAAGGGCACATGAATTAATGAAGATATAAACTTTAATTTTAAAGGGAGAAGACTTAATATAACAGTTTGTTTATTTAAATCATTATGTGTTAGTCTGATATAGACATTGTTAAGATGAATGCACTTACTGGTGTGTGATTTTACCAGTATTAAAGATTCTAGTTCCTTGGTGTTTGTTCTTTTATTTATTTATTTATTTATTTATTTATTTATTTATTTTTATTTTATTTTATTTTTTACAATTTTTAATTATTAATGTTTAAAATAAGAAAATGACTGTACATAAAGATACTTTGATTTATCTTACTGAGTATCTTTTTACATGTTAATTTATAATAGCAGAAGCTATGGATAAATTTCATGTTATATTAAAAGTGGTGATGGGAGAATCTCTTTTTATTACTTCTATTAATTATTTTTTTTTGTGATTAGAAATTACCAGTTTTTAACACATATATATATATATATATATATATATATATATATATATATATATATATATATATATACAACAGCAACATTTTTATGGCAGTTCTAATAATTTATACTTAATTACTTATTTTTAATAAATAAAGCATGCATTTTTAGTCAAACCTAATATATTCCAGGAGTACTATGGTCTTTTACTTTTATTTTACATTTTATTTATTTGACAACAGTAACATTACTTACATTTTAACATGTCTCCTTCTGCTTAATGTTACCACAAAAAATTATTTAAATCCTTATTTCTCTAGTATTCCTTTTATAGATATTATCATAGTAGTTTAAAATAGTACGAAAAATTGATTTATAATTTTCATTAAATAAACTTATTGTATGGCATTGTTTAGATTTAATTTTATTTCTTCTTTATAATATTTGCAATTCTTGAAAAGTAATGGAGAAAGATGTTAGTTTTTTAATAATGCAATATCAGTTTTAGTATCAAATTCTGTCAGTATATTATTTTTAATGAACATTATAAATCCATTTATATGAATCTCACCTCTTTATATTTTAGTTTTCTTTGCATTTTTGATAATTACAAATTCCATTCATTCTTTCATTTTATTTGTGATATCAACTCATTTTTTTTGGCTGGGATAAATTTTTAGATAGTCCCAAAGAAATATGTTCATAGTTTTATATATATATATATCTATCTATATATATATATATATATATATATATATATACATACATAATATATGCATGAATGCATGTATGTCTATATATATATATATATATATATATATATTAAACCAGAAACACTTTTATTAAATTATCGCATATGACATAAACAATCATATATTTATATAAATGAAAACAGACCATGTGACATCTTAGTTGCAAGCATTATACAACACTTATAATCTACCCGATCATTGACAATCAAACTTTACATAGCTCATAGTTTTTATTATTATTTCTTAAATAAAAATGCATTATAATTTATGGGATATCCAAAACTTTAAAAATAATCAATTTTAGAAGAACAATTATGTGAAATCTATATACTGTATACTCTAGTCCTTGTACTGAGTCAATGTGAGTACTGTGGAAAATAATAATAATAATAATAATAATAATAATAATAATAATAATCATATAAAACTTGAAAATTCAAATGATTTGTCAAAGTTGTTAACAGCTTTGCACTTTCTAAAATCCCAGGTTACTTATCAGTTGAGATAGCTTTTTATAAGGTGTAGTATGAATATCATGCTAGAAACATTTGGCCTTTCATATTGTCTATTAAAATGTTTAGTAAACATCTATTCTTTCTTTTAGTCATTTTAGTAATGGTCAGCAGTTAATGTAGTAGGTTATAGCTTTTTGAGTATGGTCCGGATCAGGTTGGTAGGTACATTTGAAAGGTAAAAGTGGGTTGGGTGCTGGGTGGATCAGGGCTAGATGTGCCAGAGCAGGTGTTTGTGTCAGATGGAGTGAGATGGGTAGCTAGAGACTAGATAGTTTCAGTAAAGAAGTTGTTGAAGCTGTTTGCAATTTCAACAGGGGATTTATCAAGGGCAGCTAATGGGGTAGGAGTGGACGAATGGCCTGGGTGGAGAAGAATGCTAATACCAGCCCAGAACATTTGAGATTTTAGCTGATATTTTTGTTGTAGGAGGGTGTAGTGATTTTTTTTGCCTAGAATGACAGACATTTTGGTCTGGTTCCTTAGCTGCCAGTATCTTACTTGGTCCATAGGGGCTTTGGTAACATGCCACCTGGCCCAGGCATTATTTCTTAATTTAATTTTGTTTTTTGTTTCTTTAGATAGCCACAGTGCAACTGTGACTTTTACATGGATGGTACGGGTAGGAGCATGGTGGTTAAGGATAGCCAGAAATCTGGTACTGAAGTACTCAACTGCTTCATGTAATGGGAGTTGTTTTAAGACATTCCAATTACATGCTTTGAGTTCTTTTTGGAAGTTGTCAAGATTAAAGTTCCTGACATTTCTTATAGTTTTGTAGGTGGGCTGACTGGGAATGTCAGCTTTGAGCCTAATAATATAGGTAAGGCAGTGATCACTTAGATCATTGGGTAATGCACCTGACTTGTACTTTTGGGGGTGGCTGTTAATAAGTATCCAATCGAGGATACTATCTTTGACTCTATTTTTGCTAAATCTGGTGGGGGTGGCAAGGATCTGAGTAAACCTGTGGAGGTTTAAATGAGTGGAGGGAGTTTTAGAAGAACAGGTGTTCCAATCAATGTTAAAGTCCCCCAAGACAATGGTTTCCTGGGGATAGTTAGAAGCTAGGCAATGTAAGACATTTTCTAGAGTATTATCATTCTTGCCGGGTGGAATATAAATGCAGACAATGTATCTGCTTTTATTTTTGTTTATTATTAGTTTGGTGATGAGAATTTCTGCATTGCCAAACTGGGGTGGCTGTCGGGTGTCATTTGTTATTGTTAGGGTAGACTTGTATAGTACAACTACCCCGCCACCTTTCCTGGGGATCCGGTCCAGTCTAAGGATGTTGTAATGTGGGGGGTTATTTTGTTATCTTTGGTTATTGGTTTTAGACTTATGAATTTGTGAACATTTGATACTAAATTCTTTGTTCACTGTTATTCCCAATAATTATTGTGTTTAGGGTATTAGCAAGTAGATTTATTCTTTTAGTACTTTTCAAACACAGAAATAAATTTGATTTGTATACTATCAGAACCAATACTTGAGAGTAATATATTGGTTACTTAACAATAACAAATTATTTCTAAATGAAATAGTCATAGCAATGGGCACATCTTTTGTGAATAGTTATGTTAATTTGGTACTGGTAGAATGAAAGCCTAACTTTATATTAAATGGACTGTATTCAAAATGTATTAGTTTCTATTATGCTCTGTGGACGATATTTTTCTAATGTGGTCTGGAGATGAGATATCACTAATAGATTTTAGTTGCTATCTGGACATCACACAATTTTTGCATTATCAAATACAGTACACAAGGGAAATTGCTGATTTTTTGGTTGTAGATGCCAATTACAACAATGAAGGGAATTTAAAAACTGGAATGTATACAAATCCTGTAAGAAGAACTCATACTCTTATATAAACATGGTATGCATCCATGCTTTATTGATAACAATATATCATGGAAGCTGTTCATGCCTGTACATTTAACTACTGATAACAGTGAATTAGAACATGTGGTTTAATGAACTAAACTTGTTATTTTATAGATAAAAAGTGGAAGAGATAGGAGAAGCTATGAATCAAATGCTTAATCATAGGACTGATAGTGCTGAAACATTTTTGATGAGGAAGTATAATCTATGGTGTGCAAGATTTTTGGAAAGAACTGGTATAGTTTAGCAGTTGGTGAAACATTAGATAATATTGCCAGTTCAACACTATATTTTGCTTTTAATTTCTATGCTGACTGCAGTTCTAAAACTGGTGTATTTAGAGCACTGCCTTTTTTTATGTCAGTAAAACTAACAGAACTTTAAAAAAGCATATAAGTGAGAATGTATATGACATCGAGGAGATGAATATGAAAAATGCCTTAAACAAGCATGTGATAGACTGTGGTTATAAGCATTTCTTTAAATGTATGCTAATACAATTGTTAGATATGTATATTGGTGGAGAAGATCTTCAGAAATATATAGTAGAACTATATAAGATAAACCCTAACATCAGTGAATACATATGACTCCATGTTATTTGATCTAGAGACAGATATCCTAAAGTTAAACTGGCCCCAGCAAACCTTGCTAATAGTAAGGTAGCAGGAAGGGATACCATTTCATCTGAATTGCATAAAATCCCACACAAAATGTTACTACACTGTTGCTTGAAATTAGACAGCAGATTTGGTAAAAGAAACCAAGCAGAAACTTTGCAGTGTGGAGGATGTGCAGTTCACTCCTTGAAATATGTTATACACCTAGTTCACTAATAAAATTTGAACTTTAAAATACGTACTACAAACTAATAAAATAGTAAAATCTGTCTTGTATAATGAGATGAAGAACTGCTCCAGAAAGCTACCTATTCATCTGCACACTTCAGTGATTGCAGGGACAGAGTTCCTAAAGTGTATTAAGGTTAATTTGGGTAGAAGAGATTGAGAATATTTGAAACTCATATAAAATGTGCAATCTGTAGGACTGCCTGCTAATTTTAGTCTATATTACTATTATGAACATAATCATGAAGAAGTCTGTGTGCCTAACCTACTTTCATTGTTTTCATTTATTCAATGGGGGGAAAGGTTTATGATAAGTGTTTTGCACATTTTATGATTTTGTGTCCTAATTTTCTATTAATTTCCATGACTAATGGCCCTGTGGGTTCACTACAGTAGACTAATAACTCCTTTTCACCAGGGGATTTTTCAAGAAAGCTGTAATCCACATCCTGACTGTGGCTATTTTTTCTCCCTGTTTAAAATGTGTGGTATTTCCAAAATGGTTGGAGGTTCACAGTGTCATCCTTGGGCAGTGCATACAAATTCTTATCAGATTATATTCTTAGCTTTAAGGCTTTGATGAAGCTACATTTAGAATTTTAATGAAAAATAATATAATTTTGATATCTTGACATATACTGCCTTTTCTTTCTTGAAGAAAAGTGGTCCAACTACTTTTTACAGAAATCCAGTATAAAGAAACTCAGTAGACTCTTAAAAGGATATGCCCCTGCAACCATTTAGTACCTACAGAAAGAAGCCAGTAAACCAAGTGCACCTTAATAACTATAACAAGCAACTACAGGTCTCAATAGTGGATTTACATCATCCATATGTTCTTTGTTAGGTAGAAAAGACAAGTATGGTGGTAAAAATTATGTAAATGCCAGATAGTTGTTTGATTCAGACAGCCTGTCAGTGAGTAAAGATATATAATCTACTTGAAAATGTAAGAGCTTCAAAAGGATATATGGAAGTGAGAGAGTGTAGTGGGCTACCAAATTAGATGAGAAATGACAAAGGGGAACTTAAGGAGAGGAAGCAATTAAAGACCAATTGAGAAGTTGGGGTGAGAAGATATGAGGAAAAAGGCAGAGAAGAGGAGAACATGAGAAGAGGATGTCAAAGGAGTACAGGAAATAGAGGTCTACAGAATAATGTTTATGGGAAAAAGTGGGAGATGTAGCCATGAAGGAAATAATGAGATGAGAACCAAGACTAAATGCCAGGATAAGACAAGGAGGGGTGACGAGGGGAACTACAGAAACTTCCAGGAAATACAGGCCTGTTAACTTCACAGCAGGAGTAGTAACATTATGGAGAAAATCTGTAAAGAATGGTTAGTTGCTTTCTTAGAGGACAGCAGTTTACAGGACAATAACAGAAACAGGTTTGTGACCAGAAGGATAAGTGAAACTTGAACCAAGGGACCTTGATAGGAGTTTACTGATAAAAAGGAGTTACTAGAATTTTACCAAAGCCTTTAATGCAATCTTCAAAAAGGATGGAGGGGATAGAGATAGATCTGAGGCCGAGGAATTGGATTGCTGCAAGGATCATGGGTGGGGCTGAGAGAGGTTTGGTGAGACAGTTAACATCAGAAATAAGGAAACTGAATAGTGGAGTACTACATGGGTCAGCTCTAGCTTCAGCTTGTTTGTTTCAAATATATTTAAGGGAACAAAGAAGACAATTAGCCTTTCCAGTGGCGACATAATAGGTGTTGCAGAAAAGAATGATAAGAAAAGCTTATGAATGATTTAGTAGATGCCCAGTTGGGCTGAAAAATGGCAAATGAGGCCTAATGCAGAAAAAATACACAGTGCTATTTTTGGGCAACAGCAACCCTGATGTGAGATTTTAGCAGGTTGAGTAGAGCTGTTAAAAATAAATAAAGAATACAATGAGCTGAGTGTTGTGAACTACAGAACTGGATCATCAGGAGCAGTGTAAGATAGAAGTGAAACACGTGCCAGGACAGATATCAGACAGGTGCATGACAATCATGGGCACCACAAAATATGCAAATCAGTCATGTTACAAAGAACACACTTGAAGGGCTTATAGCACTTTTCTATCATGGATGCCCTACCTTGTAGGACATGGCTTGAAAAAGGTGGGCCTATGACTGTACCGTAACTACTGTCCATGTGTAAGCCACTGCTGTATGACACATTTGTCTGACAGACAAATGTTACTCGATTCAACCCTCTACCTAATATACTAGCCTCTCTCCAGACCTCTGTGTTGACTGCATGTGTTACATCAGATAGCAATTGAGACTGTCACAAATAAATGAAATGAATGTATGCATTAAGAAAAGCATTAAAAATATAATATGAACCATCACATTTAGTCAGAATATGTCTCTACATGTATACAGCAGATGTGCTTGACAACAGTGTTAGAAACATGTACAGTCACAATAAGACTGACACAAATGAAGTCTGAGCAGTAATGACTCAGTAGCATATTGCCAAGGAGATGTGTCTGGTAGAATGACTTTTACTACCATCTGGACTTGTAAATGTTGCCACTGCAAATGTGTGTAAACCAATTCTTAATTCATTTTCATTCACTCACACAATTGTAAAAGTTAAGCACTGCTGTATTTGAACTTTAGATATTCTCTAGTTACACATTCTAGAGGATAATGTAAGAAATGCATGCACCACAGAAAAAGTCTGACATTTAAAGTGCAACAGTTCACTTTACAAAGAATGACCTCATCAATGTGCTACACCAACGATGTAGACAGATAATATCATTTTGTAATTGTGTTCTCTTATTCCTGCCCCACAGACAACCTGCCATTACAAAAATGAAAACATCCTCCCCATTTAACAAATTTTTGGATCACTTTTGCATTAACAATATGAAACAGATATTTTTTCAATCTATGGGATGACTAATGGAAGCATTATGGCCTAAAAACACATAATTTCTTTACGTAGTGTTTAGAAAATTGTACTTTGTAGAGTACAAACAGTGTCTCTAGCTATACCCTTGTGTTGTAAACAAGCTGTGGTTGTGGAAGGTGGGATTAGGTGATGGTGGAATAATCTAGCAGTTTAAAACATTTGTCCAGAGTAGAAGATGATTGAGCACATGCTCACCTAATTGTAAACACTCCCACTCACAAACACACATGCACACAACTTCCCTATATTGAGCACTGAACATCCTACCTATTTTCACAATGCAGAAAGCACTGCATTAATTGTAATAACCCAGGAGAAGTTTGACTCTTAAGGGGGAGCGAGTGCACTTTTGTCAGGATGACCTCATCAATGTGTTTCCTAGAGGTTGTTTCAGTAAAAAGAGGGATGAGAGAGCTGTGTGCATATTTAAATCGATTCTCTACAGGATATGCAGATACAGCACCAAGCATTATACACACATATATTTAAATGGATTCTCTACAGGAAATGCATATACAGCAGCAAGCATTGCACACAAATGTCCCATGATGATCATCAAACCTTCTACTTATCTAGTTGCGCAATGTAGAAAAGTTAATAGTCACAAGTGCCACAAGTGAAGTCTGCCACATGAGAAGTCTGATTCTTAAGTGGGCAGAGTGTACTTTAATCAGGATGATTAAAGACCTCATCAGTGAGTTCCACAGTGGCAGTTTTATGACAAAGTGGGATAGGGAGCTGTGTGAATATTTAAATGTATTCTTTTCATGGGAAGTGGATACAGTGCCAAATGTCTCTCTCTCACGCACACACACACACCCACACACACACACATACACACACACACACACACACACACACACACACACACACACACACACACACACACACACACACACATCACACTCAAAATTTCACCCATGCGGGGCATTGAATCCTCTACCTATCTATTTATACAATCTTGAGAGTACTGTATTAGTCACAGCATCACAGGAGAAGTTGGACTCTTAAGGGCAGAGAATGCACTTTGGTCAGAATGTCCTCATCAATGTGTTTCATAAAAAAGTGGGATAAGGGAGCTGTGTAATGAGTTAAATGCATTTTTCTCAGGTCATCAATTATTAAAATATTCTTTCTTTCGAATTTTCTCTGAACAAGTCAAGTTTAGGCAACAACTTTATTACAATTCAAGCATAAAACAACAGAGGTGGCAATGCACACAACAGAAACACTAAAACCAAAGTCAGTGTGTGCCAGAAATGTCAGATCCAGGAGAAAAATCAAAACAGATTAGTAGTAATCTAGCCAAAAAATCTAAATAAAGCAGCAGTATTTATTAAAAACAAGTAATAAAAACACCTCCAAAAGTAGAAATATATGTAAAAAAAAAACTGTTTTAGAAACAAAATGCTGTAAGGCACTTTTGTCCCACCATAGACTTCATCAGAATCAAACAGATCAAGCAAGCCTAACACATTTAAATATTTAATTAGTAGAGTGGGATACGTCACATGATTAAATACATTTCATTGTAATAATAAATAATAATTAACCGCTACCAAGACCAAGTAAAAAGTCATTAACATGAAGTTCTTTTAAATTTTATATATGATACATGAAAAATATACTCAAACCTAAATAGTTTAAGGCAAAGTTAATGTGAACAATATGTTTATAAAAATTGATAATAAATAATACAGCTTAATGTTAAAATATAAAGTAGTCACCTAAAAAAATTAATTCAATCAAAACTATAATTTGATGAACACAACTTCAAGACTGAGGCAATGCTAACATTACCATTTAGCTCTGAGTATTTTGTTGTGTTCACTCTAAGCTGCCAAACTAACTCTCAGTATGCCATGGTGAACTCCCAAGCACCACCTCTCAGGATAAGGGGAACCTTCTCTAAAATACCAAACCTGAACTTCTGAAAACTGTGGCATAAGCAAGAATGTCTATAGAGAGCATTCTTAGAATTGCCCTTATTTATATCATAATATTGTTCATAATTTATTTTCAAAGACTTTTCAGTCTTACCTAGATACAATGCAGGGCACTGGTTACATTTAGAAATGTATACCAAATCCTGAATGTTACAGTTACCAGATTATAAACTAAGTTTGGTAATAAGGATGTTACCAAGTGTCATGTTAGTGCCAAAGTAAATATAAGTATATTGACAATATGCACCACATTTTGTATTCCCAACTGTAGACCAACTGGCATCTTTTTTTAACCCGTTCAAAATATTTTCATATTGGGTGGTACTTTAAACACAAAACAAGGATGCTCACCTACTACCTGATGTAGTTGCTCAATGCCCTTGAATCACAACCATTTTTTTCTAATAATCTCCTTCACCTGACTAGAAAAGTCACTATATTGAATGGCCAAAGCTCTACAGAAATTGCCATCAAATTCATTGGCTATTTTAGGTACTGAATCATGTGAGTGACTAAAACCCTTATCCAACATTTGTTTGTATTTTGTGCCCCTGTTGTCACAATCTTCTTGAAACACCTGTTGAATAAATGTTATTGGGTGCACTAATTCTAAAAACATGTCCATTAAAATTGTTTTCTCAATCAAAAACATCTTTGACTGAAAGCATTCTCACCAGCCTAACGTAATTGGATGGAAACTGTTAAAATATATATCAGACATCTAATATTTATACATATGTAGATATAAGAATGACACTTGCAATTTGCATACATGGAAGGTCTGCTTGTAACACTCTGCATCTGTTGTCCATATCTGCACAAACATGAATGATTTTGTGGAAACCCTCTTCCAATGTATCTGGATCTGTGACAGTGGACAGGGACTCCCCTGTTTCAGTTAGTGATGGTTCAGTAGAAGGAGCACCTCTTGTAGCCACCTGTTCCTGGGCAATTGCAGCCACCCTACTATAGGCAGAGGTTATCATATCTCTTGCCCAATGTAGTATCTGGGAGTAAGTTCTCCCATGCCTCCAACAGCATTAATGTCAGCTACCACCTGCTGCCATATCCTGTCTCAGGCATATTGGTCACCTCTATCTCTCCCTCACAGAAAAGTTCCATGGTGATGTATGGCCTGGAAAGTGACCACATTTTAAGCAGCAGTATACGGTGGTTTGTGGCGGTACATAATTTTCTTGAGTGCCATATCCCTGTATGAGATTAAACAGAAAACAGACACTCATGAGTACATACATAACCCACAGGCTTGATAACTGTGAACTGAATTATGATTGAATGCATTCATCCATCATGTACATAATTTAAAAGTTAATGCTCCCTATGACTCCTCACAAGTTAGCACGGAAACCCCCAAAATATTTCTAAACCAAATATCACCAATAATCTATAACATTTCAGTAATGGATATAACACAAGTATACAGCAAAATTATTAAATGCTATCTCCACTGCTGTGGAGGGCATTCAGGCCAAAATCTACAAATTTAACGTATTTTTCTTTTGGCTAACATGCCAAAACTTACTACAAAGTTATAATGCACTCATCTGCAATAACTGTACAGACATTAGTCATACTTCTCAACTGTTCAGTTTATCACGGAATGTTCCGATTTTTACCTCATACTTTTGGTCTGTTCCTGATAAAATGTATTGTTTTCTGGCCAATCATTGAGTATTGAAGCCACTAAGTTATATTAAATAATAACAGACATTTGAGTTTCAGACCTGATATCCTTCAGAAAATAAATAATAATGAAAAACATATAATTCTAACAGCTTTGTAAGTTTATAGGAGCAATATTTAAAATATGTCCCTATTTTTGGGCTTTTGTCCATCCATTGTTTTGGCTTTGTCCAGATTTCTTGCACTGGGAAATTGAAAGTTATCTATCCATCCAGTCGCAACCCCTTTTTCCCACTTTTGCACATGGGGTTGGGGTGTCACTTCAACAGTGATAATCACCTAGAGCTAAGGTTTACACTATCAAGTGACCAGCCCTGCAATGGTTGTTCATCCACACCACATACTTGCATGCACACTCACACCTATGGCCAATTTAAAATGTCCAATCCACTTACAGCATGTCTTTAGCATGTGAGAGGAAACAGGAGCACCTGGAGGAAGCCCATGCAAACACAGGGAGGACATGCAGATTCCACACAGAAGGCACCCCAGCTGAGAACTGAATGTGAGAAAGGTTGAGAGGTATGACATCAGTTAAGTAGAAACTAAAAATATAGGTCATGTATCATTCTGTAATATACATTTTGTAATGCAGACATGGGTATGGCAAAACAAATGGATAAAGGAAAAACAATTAAGATAAATAAATGCCTTTCAATAGTGAGTGCAATACACTTTGTAATGTTAAAATAAAAGCATATATGTAAGGAATAGCAATATATCTTAATAATACAGCAGTGCAGAAAATCTCCAAAAGTTGTGTTTATTTAGTAATGGCGAGCTGTTTGGATCCAGTCTTCCCAGTATGATACAAGGGTATTTGTTACATGATTAGCTTTATATGGTGTAGAGTCATCCATGTGAGCTCTGTGAGTATGCAAATGAGGTGTTAAATCATTATCATTCCTGAAACATACAGTCTGCACTAAGGGTAGGGAATGTAAACATGGTGTAAGGACTTCCATGGTTACATGCACATATCCTAGCCATGTAAGGATGTGCACTGAGACGTGTTCCCTGCTAATGGCTTGCAGGTGTCTATGATTATTATGAGTGCAGGAACAACCAGGGTTTCACAGTCTCTTCTCTTTGATGTACACCTCCAGAGGGTGTGTCAGAGAGAAGACACTTAATAAAACATCTGAAAGTATATTGACTGATTTAGGAGAGCAACATTCCTAACATTCAAATGTTGCCTTTAATGACCACAGTTACTGCCTGTTAGTAAGAAATGTTGCTCATATTGAAAGAGTTCCTTCAAGCATTGATACAGATAACATATGCAATAAAACAGAAATAGAATTGCTCTTAAGAAAGCAGGGACAAGGAAATGAGGCACCATAAAGAAAAAGAGGAGCACACATGCGTGTTTGCAGTCTTTGTTTAATATTGTGTGAGTACATGGGTGTCCAACTGTTGGCGATATCACAATCATCCAGACATTTACTGCCAAATGAGAAAGGACAGCTTTCATAAGTTGTTTCTGCTACACTTTCAATGTGATTTGATAAAATGTCACATTATAAGTACATTTAAGCACCTTTTCTCCTTGTTTATATATGTGCTTTTCTGTGGTAACTATGGCAAATACTCTTAAATCATTGTTCTTATTGCCCTTCTTTGAGTGTTCAAATCCATACAGGTTTGTTTGCAGGATAAAAAAGTTGCTTAAACATCTGAAATGTACAAAGTATTTAATCACCAATTTAGTTATTTTTTTCTCCTTTTATCATCTGCATGCTGTTTAGCATTGCACTGCACTGACTTGCAGCAATCAATAGCAGTAAATGGCATTTTTTGCCGAAGGTAAAAATTGATGAATTTTATTTGAACTGCCATCAATAAAGCAATAAAGACTGCTATCGCTGGGGTCTATATTAGAACATCGAAGTTTCAAAACTTCAAATGTTCTAATATCGAACCTTATTCAGCACAACATCAAACATACAGAACAGCAAATTTTTTTCCTAGGGAAAAAATGTGCTGTTCCAAAACACATGCACACAACACAAGCACACCAAACAAACAGCAATCCACACACATACACCTAAAATCGTACACCTAACCCTACACTAAACTATACACACACCACTAACTATCCACTTACCTTAACCCAAACCCTAACCCTAAGGTCCGTCACTATTGCACACTCACCTCACCTGCACCCTAACCCTAACTCACCTACCCCGCACTTACCCTCACTTCCACACAATTGCACACTTACCTGACCCACGTCCTAACCCTAACTCACCTAACCCACCCCAACCCTTATGTCCACACAATCGCACACATACCTAACCCGCACCCTAACCCGCACTCAATCACATATTTACCTGAACCTGACCCGTAACTTTCCACCACAGCGCTGAAAATACCGAAGCAACAGAAATGGATAACTGAATTCTTTCCCTTGGAAAAAAAAATTAGTTTTCCGTTGCTTTGATATTTTCAGCTTTTGCTGAATAGCGGCCGATATGAGAACATTCAAAGTTTTGAAACTTCGATATTCTAATATAGATCCTATTGCTGTGCTTCCCTTGTCTGTCTTGACAGTACTCAGTGAAGAAATTCAACTTGCCACACTCCTATATATGTGGCATAATGTGTAAAGGTATTGAGCTTAGACAAACAGCACTTGTGATGCTGGGTTAGACACTGGCTTCCAGATCATTTTTTGGGGCAGATCATAATAAATATTGACAATTATTTTGGTGTATGAATGTGTTGATATAGGAAACTCAGTACTCAGTCTTCTGTTCTCTATGCCCTTCTTCATTCCCATGGCATTAGCTAATGTACTGATATTGTGACACATGTATGATAGTACTGATGTGCCAAGGAGATATGAGAAGGCTGAATGTATCAGTACAAAGCAGTTTTAGCTATGCTCATTACTTGATATAGACTGATTTATTTCATGTGTCTTTAAGTTGTTATTCCACAAAACCAGTTTGAATGATTTTGATAAATATTGCCTACTGCATTTATGTGCCACTTGGCAGTATGAAATTAACTTTCATGACATAAGGAAAAAAGTGAAAATTTTAGTTTAGGCTGCATTTTGGAATGCAAACCAGTCAGGTGGCATTGCATGGGCATCAGAACTCTGGATAATACTCAGTGAAGAAAATACACCTGCCAGCTAATTTACTTTGTAGCACAAGGTGTAAGTGCAGTCAGCTTAAAGAAAAAGGATAGCTGATGCTTGGTTTGAATCCACTTAACTGATACTTTTACAGAGGTTGGTCAGAAACATATTTATTCACATTTAATGATGCCATTGTGTTGTTGTTTAAAAAGCAACTCTTGTCACTATTGATAACAACAAGCAAGCTTTTGTCTGTCCACTTGCAGATCATTTGTCATTAACTACAAGTTTGATAATGTGTTCCTCAAAGTACTCAAATTGCATTTCTGATGTTGCAATGAGAAGTGAGAAGGATAAATGTGTCACTTGAAAGCACTTAGGTTCATAGGTTCATAGGTAGATACTAGGCTATCTGCCCGAGGGCATTTATAAGCCTAACCAGAGTGTGTCGGCTTTAGCCACCCCATTGATTAATTAACTGATCCTCTGTCAAGCAGAGCCAATGAAGTGATCCCAGGTGTGTACTTTCTGTTACCCATCCACTCGTCAAGGTTTCTTTTGAAGAGTGCTAGTGAGGGGCTCTGCCTGATGTGGTTTGTCATTTTGTTCCAAAGCATGGGGAGTCTCTGTGACAGGAATCTATCCCTTCAGCATGTTATATTTATTGTTGTGGTGAGGTTTAACTCACTAGAGCATGTGGCTTGCAGTGACTTGGATTTCTTTAGGTGGAGCATGTCCATCAATTCTGAGTTGGACATGGCTTTGTAAGTCAGGCAGAGATCACCTCTGAGTAAGCGATATGCCACTGAGTACAGCCGGGTTTTTTTCAGTCGGGTTGCATGGGACATATGTTTGAGGGCAGTAATCCTCTTGGTGAGGTACTTTTGTGGTCTTTCCAACTGTTGGAAGTGTCTTGTAAGGTACATCCCAAATGGGGCATTGTACTCTATGATGGGTCTAATGAGTGACAAGTAGAGGGGCACTATAACCCCTTTATTTCTAGATGTGAACCCTTTAGTAATTAGATGGGCCACATAGAAGGATTTCCTAACTACGTTGGCAATATGATTGTCAAAGGAGAGATTACTATCTACCTGGGTCCCCAGATCTCTTATTTCCTCTTCTGTATTAAGGGGGCTGCCACCTATGTGGTAATTTGTGGGTGTTTTGTTTTTCCCAAATGGGATGACTGCATTTTTTGGCATTTAGCTTGAGGCCATGACTTTGACACCAGGTGTCTGTCTCAGAAGGCCCTTTTGGAGGATGTCCATGTCAGCCAGAGAGTCAATTATGGCTCCCAATTTGCAGTCATCAGCAAACATTGTTAGCCATAGTCCTGCTGTGTTTGCCTGTACGTCTGAGAAGTATATGCTGAACAGTAGGGGTTGCAGGACCGAGCCTTGTGGGATACCACTTGTGACTGGTTTAGAGTTGGACCTAGAGCCTGCTATTCTTACCGTGGGATTTCTATCTGTAAGCCAGTTGGCAACCCATCTTGTGATGTAGGGGTTTATGTTCAGGCTACAGGTTTTTCTGTAATACCTGAGTGGAGAATGGTGTTGAAAGCCTTGGTGAGGTAAAGGTAGGCTGTGTGAACCACCTTTCCCTCGTCTATGGCCTTGGTGAATGTCTCGAAGAAGTCAACCAGGTTTAGTAGGCATGATCTGCCCTTAACAAAGCCAAATTGGGTCAGGTCAAGCGTTTGGATGTTCCCAATGCCTTTGTTAATGAGTTCCATGATGATGCGCTCCATAGCCTTGCAGACCAGGCAAGTCAGGCATATGGGGCGATAGTTACCAGAGTCAGTTGTGGCCCCTCCTATGTGGAGAGGAATAACCATTGCTGTGCGCCATTCTATGGGCATGTAGCCTGTGGAGAGGCTGAGGTTGAACAGTGTGTTTAGGTGGGGGGTTAGTTCGTTCTGTAGTTCGTGCAAGATGCAGCTTGGGACACCATCTGGCCTCATTGACACTGTGTTTTGGCTTTCTAAAGGGCTGTTTTTACATGTGCGTCTATGATTTTTTGGACACTACACTTTTCTGATAATGTTGTGGGCACTTTTGGAGGTGAGAGGGGGTGAAGTTTGCACTGAATCTATCTGCCAGGATGTTGGCAATATCAGTAGGTTCAGTATATTTTTTGCTATTTTGCACTAGTTCACTGCATATCTGCAAGTTGCCACTTAGATTCTTAACATAGTTAAAGAAAGCTTTGTGGTTATCTTTTGAATCCTTGGCTATTTTTCTTTTGAAGTTAGCCTTGGATGATTTCATGAGGGAACTTAGTTTCTTACTGATACTGATCAGGGATGTCTTTCCTTCCTGGGATTTGCTTTTTTCTGAACTAGTTTCCTCCTTCTATTGTACAGCCTGTTTATGGCAGGAGTCCACCAAACCAGTTTCCTTCTTTTAGAGGAGTGATCCTTTGTTTTGCTAAGGATGGCATGATCCATGCATCCTTGTAGGTGCTCATAGAGTGCATTTGTAAAGGTTTCTGCATCTTGGGCAGCATTATCCTATAATGTGGGGGCTGTGAAACTTACCACCTCTGTCTTAAGTAAGGTGAAGTTTGCTTTAGAAAAGTTTTTTACTGTGGTTTCCTTAGTTGGGGGTGATTGTGGGGTGTGGACATCCAGAGTGATTAGTTTATCGTCTGATCTAACCAGTGACGGGTTGACCTCCGGTGTGGAACACCTGTCACCCATGTTGGTGATGACCAGGCCCAATATGTTTTCACCTCTGGTAGGGGAGTTTACCAGCTGATCCAGGGCATTTGATTTGATGAATTCCAGGAAGCGCTGGGCCTGGGAGTTTGTACTCGAGTAGTTTTCCCAGTGAATGGTAGGGTAACTGAAATTGCCCAATATCAGGGTGTTAAAAGTGGAGTGGTGGTCCTGGGTCATGGAGGGTGATCTGTAGCAGGCCACAATTTGCATTGCAGATTTGCCCGATGTTAGTTGCACATAGATGATCTCAGATGTATCATGCTGTGCCACTAACCTGAAAGTGTTGGTATCCTTGATGAATATGGATACACCCCCTCCTTTTGTGTTTCAGTCCGTGTTCTGTGGCCAAAATGTGTGGTATGAGTTGTAGCCCTGTAGTGCTGGGGTGCTCTCTGAAGCCTTGAACCAGGTTTCAGTTACTGCACAAATGTCAACATTCTCCATACTGAGGAGTGCTTTGAACGTGTGCATTTTGAGATTTAAACTCCTGGCATTGAGTAGCATAACCCTCAGTTTTTTGTTAATTGTGCTGTTTACGGAGGTCGGTTTGACTTTTGAGCCTTGCCTAATAAAGGCACTATGGGGGCAGCAAGAGCCTTGGCCAGCATTCAAAAGCCTAGAGGTGACAGGTGCAAGCCATCTCTTGCAAAGCAACGTGGCTTGTCGAGCATGTCGTCGCAGGCTGACAGACACTGGATCCCCTTTGAATGACACCAGAAGCTTAGCCAGTTGTTGAAATTAATATTTTTTTCTTTATACTGAGGTATTATTCTTGGTGAGGGCAGGATGCTACTCAGGGTCAGGGTCATAACAGCCTGGGCTACATGATCAGAGAGCTCTTCCATTTCTCTTTTCATGTAGTCCGGGGAGGTACGTCTCTGGTTATTCACACCAACATGAACAATGACAGAGTCATATTTGTACTAGTTCTGGAGTGACCTGAATGCTTGTGTTATGTGGTGGATTCTGGCAACTGACAGGCAGCTAACAGTAACCTTCTGCTTGTCCAGCCTAGTGAGTGGGACATCAGTCTGCCTGACTATAGGGTCACTTATTACTAGTGTGTTACGTATGTTATTTCGCCTTAAGGGCTGTGATTCTGCAGCACACTGATTTTGTGTTTTATGTGTTGTCTGGTTTTTGACGGGAAGTGCAGTTTGTTTGGGTGTCTGCTTTGGAGGTCTCTGATGCTTTTGCAGGTTTTTATTTAGAGCCTCCGAGTATGATTTTGTGTATTTATGTGTATTTTTTGCCAGTGCTGTTTTAGTAAGTCTGTGTGCGGCTGGAGGTGTGTTGCAAGTGTTAACCTTCTCCTCTTGACTGTCTGTTCCAGTCTTGGGTGGAGACTGCTTAGCTTCCAGTTTGGCTGTATAATTGCACCTCCCACATATGTTAGTTTTTTTGTGGTAGGAGGAGAGGGTTGTCTGTGTACCTGAGGCAGTTGTAACATAGCCTCAGGACACCCAGATTCACCAGCTGGACTGGAGAGTACACCTGAAATTGCCCTTTGGTCATGCCTGAATAGTAGGGTGAGCTCCTTAGTCGCTTGGTTGGTAAGGGGTGAATAAAGAGCCTTGCCCTTCTAGGCAATCAGTGTCAGGGTATATTAGTGCTTGCTATTAGGTCTGAGCAAGTGCTGGACTGTACTATGCTTTTTGAGTGCTTAGGTTGAGAGTTAGACTAGTTTCAAGGGAAAAACTGAAGAGGAGGTGTAGTGGAGCCAGGAATAATTTAACTGTAGCTAACTGGTGCTGCCCAGTGCGCAAAACCATGCAAACGTGGTTTTTATAGTAGGGAAATTAAAGAAATAGAAATTAGCCCAAAATGGCCAATAAACTACTAACATCTGGGCTGGAACCACTCCTCCAGGGACAGATAGGTTACTCAACGCTCCCCTCTCTCACAGGTGAACAGAGAAACTTCCTTCTATCCAAGTAAGGTATGGGCAACTCAGAAACTAGTATCATAGCCCTGAATTCAGCACTAGCCTGAAAACTGGACTATACTAGCTTAGAAAGGTGGGAAACAAGGAATTTTTTTAACAGATAAGGCAAAAACAGTAAAAAATACACTTAAAACAGCTTTAAACGACTACAAATGACCAGAAAAGGCTATCACACATTGGTGTGTAGCCTACAACAGTTAAACAAATTATTTAAACAAAAACAACTTTTTAAAAGTGCAGGCAGTCAAATAAGTACAATATGTGAAAAAAAAACAAGCTTTTAAATCACAATAAACAATGGAAAATCCGCGTTTAGGTGGAAAACAGTTAAGTACAGCAAGAAAGTGCAGAAAACTGATACTTAATCGCTCCAAAGTCTCTCTTCTAAGCTAGAAGGCTTGTATCAGTTTAAGGCTTTCTAGTGCTACCCAGAAGGTTAGTTACAGGAAAGATGGGAAACAAGCGCAGATGTGGTCTTATAAACCAGAAAGTTGAAAGAGATGGACAAACTGTCCAAATGGTCAATAAAATACAATTTCTGGGCCAATAACCTCTCCTCTCATGTTAGACAGGCTACCTAGTGCTTACCACTCCCACTGATAAGCTAGAAGGCTTTCCTCCAACACAGAAAAGCTTGCAGGGCTCAGACGCTTACCAACAGTCCTGGATACAGCAACTCTGTATCTGGACTAGGCTAGTTACAGGAAAGGTGGGAAACCAGTGCAAGTGTGGCTTTTAAACCAGACTGTTGAAAGAGATGGAAAAAAAAATTGTCCAAATGGCCAATAGCTACAATTTCTGGGCCAGGAACAACACTCTTGTGGTAGAGAGGCTACCTAATGTGTACCACTCCCACTGATAAGCTAGAAGGCTTCTCTCCAACACAGAAAGGCTTGGGGGGGGGGGGTTCAGATGCTTACAATGAGTCCTGGATACAGCAAATCTGTACCTAGACTAGACTGGTTACAGAAAAGGCAGGGAACAAGTACAAACACAGGCTTTTAAGCCAGCAAGTTGAAAGAGATAGAAAACTTCCCAAATTGCAAATAAACTACAATTTCTAGGCCAAAACTCACTCTTCCCATGGAGGATAGTCTACCTAGTGCTTTACACTCCCACTGATAAGCTAGAAGGCTTCCCTCCAACACAGAAAGGCTTGGGGGGTTCAGAAGCTCACTAAAAATCCTGGATACAGCAACTCTGTAACCGGACTAGGCTAGTTATAGGAAAGGCTGGAAACAGGTGCAAGTGCACCTTTCAAACCACAAAGTGGAAAGAGATGGAAAAAAAACTGCTCAAACAGCCAATAGCTACAATTTCTGGGCCAGGGACCACTCCTCTTGTGGTAGACAGGCTACATGATACTTACCACTCCCTCTGATAAGCTAGAAGGCTTCCCTCCAACACGGAAAGGCTTGGGGGGCTCAGAAGCTTACAAACAGTCCTGGATGCAGCAAATCTGTACCTGGACTAGACTAGTAACAGGAAACAAGCACAAATACAGGCTTTTAAATCAGAAGGTTGAAAGAGATGGAAAAGCTTCCCAAATGGCCAATAAACTATAATTTCTGGGCCAAAAACCACTCCTCCTGTGGTAGATAGGTTACTTAGTGCTTACCACTCCCACTGATAAGCTAGAAGGCTTCTCTCCAACACAGAAGGGCTTGGGGGGGCTCAGAAGCTTACCAACAGTCCTGGATACAGCAAATCTGTACCTGGACTACACTAGTTATGGGAAAGGTGGGGACCAAATGCAAAATGGGCTTTTAACCAGAAAGTAGAAAGAGATGGAAAAACTGCCCAGATAGCCAATGAACTACAATTTCAGGGCCAAACCCACTCTTCCCATGGAAGATAGGCTACCTAGTGCTTACCACTCCCACTGATAAGCTAGAAGGCTTCCCTCCAACACAGAAAGGCTTGGGGGAAGCTCAAAAACTTACCAACAGTCCTGGATACAGCAAGTCTGTATCTGGACTTGACTAGTTACAGGAAAGGCAGGAAACAAGCTTAAACTTTTTTATTTTTTTTGTTACAGAAAAGTAGCTAAAACAGCAGTAAATACAATTCAAATTGCAGTGCAGGCCAGTACACCTGAGTGTGTAGCAACACTATGGCAAATACTGTTCAAATAAATGTAATTAAATTAATGAATGACTAAAAAACAAGTGCAGAAGGCATTAAATTAGAAGGCTACTAACAAGCAGTAATAAGTACAGAGTAAGAGTGACTGAACAGATAACAGCACGCAGAAGAGCAACTAAGACAGTTACAGTAAGAGCAGCTGAATAATATATATATATATATATATATATATATATATATATATATATATATATTTTTTTTTTTTTTTTGAGGGTGGGAACAGAGCAGGATTAAAAGGCTACAGGGGTTGTCCTTCCCAAACGCTCTCTTTGTCCACAGTAGAAGTGCCTGAAATCAGAATATGATCTCACTGCACTCAGTTGAGTGAGCAAATGAGATGGGCCCAGAAGGAGTATCCAAACAGAAATCTACAAGAGGGGCGGGCAATTTCAAAGCCACCGACATTAACACCAAAACAAGAACAGGGAAGGTGGGTGGGGAACTAACTGTAGAGAGACAGCCACAACTTCAGTTGAGTTAATATTCAGTGCAAAACACAAATAAATCAATTAAATACAGTAATATATGAAAAAGAGCTTATTTCTCTGACCATTGCTACATATACCCATGATTGCATTTAATTTACTGTCAGCTTTTTTCTAATACATTTCCCCTTGCTGTCTGCTCAGCAGAATGCAAAAAAAGTACACTGCCTAAAGAAAAAAGTGAAAAATATACTTTGTGTTGCCTAATGTACAGCAAATATGCTTGGTGTCATTGCACAGCCCTCCACAACATTGTTACTACTTACTGCAGAGAATGCACCTGACAGATGTCCATTTCTGTGGCACAAGGTACAACTGAAGTGAATTGAGAGAAGTAATGCACATAAAGCTTTGTTTGAATCCTGTATAGACATCACATTGCAATTATTCAGAATATAATTTTTTTGTCATTTAAATTTGCATTTCCTGTCCACTTGGCAGTGTGCAATTACAGTTCCCTACCTAAGGAAATAAGAGAAAAATTTAGTTTAGGCTGACGTAAGTATCATAAACATGTCTGGCAAGAGCATGCTTTCCTCAGCACTCGTATAACTATTTGTGTGGCACAAGGTATACCTAATATGAATTGAGAGAAATAAGGCCATGAAGCATTGTTCAAATCCTGGGTAGAAATCTCATAGCAATTATTCACAATATGCAACATTTTTATTTTTTGTCATTTTAAATTGCATTTGCTCTCTGCTTGGCAGTGTGCAAACACTGTTACTTGCTTAAGGAAAAAAGTGAAAATTTAGTTTAGGCTCCCTTATGTAGCACAAATATGCCTAGCAAAGGTGCACTTTCCTCAGCACTCTGGACAGTACAGAGTGGAAAAATTCCACCTATCATATCCCTATCTAGCGCAAGGCATAAGTGCATTAAAAAAACGTAAAACTAGTAATAAGAAATAAGCAACATTATGTCACTAAACACACTATAGTTTAATTGATTCATAAAAAAATATGATTAAATGCAAACAGTAAGCCTGGTATAAATGATTACATCTCCATCAGTAGCTTTTTAAAAATGAAATCATGCATTATCTAACATATGTTTTACATTGCATTAATTTTTATCCCATAAATTCTTACATAAAGTCTATGAAGTTTTTAAATGTTGGAATATAGGCATTTTTAGTTTTATTAAATTAAATTTTAAGCCATTAACAAATTTTATATTTACACTTTTAACTCACGTTGCCTAACAACTATGTCTATTTTTAGTATTACATTCCACAGATATTTGTATATTTATTTATACATAAGTTTTTTATATATATTTTGTACATACATATTTATATTAACATATTTTTAATTTCAGCAGTAATAGTATATATATTTAGCCTTACTACACATTGCATTAGTTATATATACGTACAATTTGTATACATACATTTATTTTTTATCTCAATATATACATATTATCTACTTCATAATATTATTTATAAAAATTCCTTATTTTATTTTATTTTATTTTATACAAGTAAATTGGGGTTTTTTATTACAATTATTTACATCGCTATGAATCATATCACAAGGAATATATACATACATATATATTTTATATTTAGCTCATTAGTATAATAATGTAGAGGGACATGATATTAATTTCTGGTTTACACTCTCCCTTACATCTGAGACTACCCTTATACCTTATTTATTATAAAGAATGTTTGAACACACGTAGATTTTTAGTGTTGTAAAATTGATGGTGTTTTATCAAAATGTTGATTTTTCCAAATTAATCAATTGATCAATTATGTTAACTGTAATTAACTTCTAATATTTAAGGCGGCTGCTCCTGTGGTTGTGTACTCTGATGAAACCCACCAGATAGATGGGTGAAAGCGCTCAGTGGATTTTTATTGTACGAATCAATTAAACTATAGTGTGTTTAGTGACATAGTGTTGCTTATTTCTTATTACTAGTTTTACGTTTTTTTGTTTTATTTCATAAGTGCATTAAATTTATATAAAGATGACAGCTGATTAATGGTTCAAATCCAGCTAAAACATACTTTTACAAAGGGTGTTAAGACTGTTTATTTGTTTGTGTCTTTTGGCTTTTCCCGGTTAGGGGTCGCCACAGCGGAACTCCGATCCGCTAATGATTGGTAGTTGATTTTTACGTGCCGAGTTACCAGCCCTGACGCACAACCTTCAACGAAGGTACGCCCATTCACGCATGTCTCCACGCAGATGACGCTCTAGCTGAGAATCGAACCGGACAGCGTCTTACTGTGAGGCGACAACGCGACTGTAACACTAAAAAATGATAATGTTAAACATGTTTCTTGCAAGCAATGTATCAGTAATGCTTGTAGAAATAAACTTTTCTATTTAGCTTGCATCATTAATGTTTCACATATTAACTCAAGCTAATGTGTGCCCAATTTCCTAAATATATTAATGATGATATTTAATATAAAATTCACTTGAATATGTATGATGGGAACACTACTTTTGCTATAATCATCATGACTCATCGTGTATAAAAGGCATGTGTTTAGGACAGTTATGTCTTGAGAAGTATATCTGTAACATACACCAACCTGTATTACTCACCTAATTCAACTGCATCTGAGTGAAATATATTTAAAAACAGAAATAATGATTTTTTTACATAGGAATACATCCCCAGGACTAATTAAAATCAGACACATACAGGCCTCTCTGAAGTGTATCGCCATTCATTCCCAAATTAGTATAATTCTTATTTCCATGCTTGAAAGGTATTTCCTATGTGACAATGTCAATTAATAAACTAAGCTTCAAAATTTGCATGCATTATCGTATGTTTTTTCCCAGTTGATACACTAGTATCTTAACATTGTGTAAGCCCCAACATCACAATATGTCATAATTCATCCTCTTTCTCCTTCCAAATGGCAAGGATTAAAAACCATGCCATTAAGCATTCCATTGCTGTACATTGGAGCCAGGTTAATAGGCTGACCATCACACATGGCAAAGCTCAATGCCATGTTTCACAACTTTACTGCTATGTGATGTAAGTAGTGCCAATGTGTCTGCCAAAGAGTCCACCTGCTTTCAATTGTGCAAATGTATTTGGTAAGGCTGTGCATCTTAGTGCACAACCAATTACCCGTGAGATCTGAATTGGGTGCTAATTAAGACAAATTTTATCTTGACTTTTGCAGGCATTGCTGGTGTGGAAGAGAATGGTGCTAAATTTAGAACACAACGGTAGGCTGTTGAGTCCAGGATATTTGTGGCACTCCTCATTAAGTACTATAGCCATAGGCTGCTGCAGGAGGATTATGCTGGGTTTCAGTATAAGGCTGGGGCTTGGAAAAGCTTAGCCAAAGCAGTCTCTAATGCACCACACATTCCACGCACTGGGAAACAATGTTGTCACTACTATAGTGATCTTAAGAAGTGCAAGCAGGATATCCTAAGCTGACGGGAGACTGAATTTAACAGTGTGAACACTCCCAGCATTGTAGGTATGCTGACCCATAACCTGTCTATGATATCATTAATAATCTAGCCAGCCAATGGAGGGCCTCATTATGCTTTCATATACATTTCTTTCTTTTTTATACTGTATAGCTACAGAGGAAATAGGTGCAAACTGTGAGGCACTCCAGGAGAGGTTAACTTGCCTCAGACAAGCATGCAGTAAGTATGATCCAGAACCAAATTAAAGCCAGAAATGTATTTTCATTCTCTTAATCACTAGCAGCTTGAGCAGGCATCCCTCAATCTTCACCTCCAGCTTGCCTGCCTTCCCCAATGACTCTTGCTGCTTACACTGGGCAATGAGAACAGCAACTGAACTGTGAACTTACATCTGTATAAATCATAGCATGTTATGTCACAGCAGTTGTAAAACATTTATTAGACTTGTCAATATATCTTTTCCACACAAGTGAAACTGATTTCATTATGACGTATAAAAGACAGTGAGAATAACAGGTCAAAACAAGTTTTTTCCTTGTGTTTTTTTTTTTTTTTGTCCTTGATTAGTAACTCTTTTCTTAGGCAATCCTAAAAAAAGACAGTTAATATGCTTTTTACAAGTCTTGTCACCTACAAATGTTTGGTTCTAAACTTTTCTAGGAAAGTGAGAAATGTATGCATTAATTAAAAAGATGGCCAATGAAGCTAAATTTCAGGCTATAACTCATTAAGCATTATGCATAGCAGTATATGTCATAGAATTTGTATGATAATTACAGTAAACCAAATTAACAAATTTCTTGTTATTTAGTTCAAAAAATGCTTGAAAGCTACTCAAAAAATGTTAACTATGCTGTAGGGGTGTACTCCCCTGAGGCTCTGCTCAGACATCTTTGTATTAATTTGCATCATGGGCATGCTTAAAATATCTATGCACTGCAGTCCCTCATATTTTGGCTCTTTTTAAAAAAAAACATTGGAAATTTACATAACTTTTAATTAAGTAAATATTGTTAAACATGTTTCAATTGCTTTATCAGTTTGTCGAGATATTATATTACATTAAAATAAGCTGTTTTTACATTCTTTTCTTAAATGGTGCCATTCACTTTTCAGTACAGCTATATTTATTACTAGCCTTTCTTCATTTTTTACTATTATGGCTTTACAATAAAATCCTTTTATGTCTTGAATTTCATAACCACTTCCAGAAAAGATGCTTTTATTTTGTATTTCTTCCTTAGAAATTCTATTTGATTACACCTTGGCATGTAATAGCTTCTCATATAAAATAGGAAACAATAAATGACTTGAATGGCAACTCTCTCCATACAAAATATGTTAACATTATGTGTTTTTTATGATAAAGTGAAGTTATAATTTTTCTTTCTGTTATAGCTTAACATTAAAATAATTCAGTTGTACTTTATCATAAAAACTAAACCTAACTCCAAATCAGTTCTCAGTAACATCATTAAAAATGTTGGATCATATGAGTGCCTCCCCCCGCACACAAATACATTATCTATAAAGCTATAGTAAATCTGTAATAACAGATGTCATGGTTCTCAAAAAAATCAATGTCTACAGCCATGCTCAAATTCAAGTGGTTCCATCACTAAGTCCATATAATCTCTATCCCCGGGATTCATGAAGCTCGGCGCAAGGCCGGCGTAAGGCCTGCGCCGGCGGTGCAGTGAATAGCCCGGTGATAGCGCCATATACATATTAATGAGAGTGCACGGAATCACAGACACGTGCGTAGTGTGCGTGGCGAGCTCAGGTAGGATCGTCTGGGCGTGTCTAAGCCGGCATGAGGTGAGCAACCTAATGTGCTGACAGCCACGGTCCGCCCACAATAGTAATGGCAGCAGCCAGGTCCCGTGCAGAATGAAGCGCCGCACACGGTATGCAACATAGTACCGTCCCAAATTAACGGAGAAGCAAATACAAGCCACGAAGGCATAAGTGTACCCGTCCAAGGAGCAAAGGATACGCATAAGATAAGGCGTTAGTCCCGCAATGCACCGTCAGTGTTTACACTCAGAGAAGGTGTACAGCCGCATGTCAGCGCGCCGCACCGACATAGGAGCAGCGATTAAGGTCACCACCTGTCCCACTTTGGTTGGGGCAGTCTCTCCATGGCCAGTTGTGTCCTGAAAAAACGTATTAGAAATGGCTGATGTGCTACGATTGTAGGACACAATGATATCCGTATTTAATGTAATGGTAGCATGAATTGGTTATTTCTGTAACAGAAATACCTAAATGACACAAGAAACAGAATAAGCAAGCAAATTGCCACAACAATAAGCTTATATTTAGGCAAACAAGTGAAGTTCTATGCTATATAGTGACCGTTTGTATGTGTCGGCCTGTAAAGTCAGATGTGAGTTCCGGAAATATCCCAGATCGGAAACTGGAAAAGGTGGAAACCCCAGTAGCGACATGGCCATGGTCACCAGGGTTACCTGCTGTCCCAATGTGCCATGGACAGTCCCTGATTGGACAGTTGTGTCCCTGCAACAATCGTAAAATGGAAAATGACCTCCGATCCCTGTCAAGAAAATTCCCGCAATATACATGTAATAGTAGCATAAAACATATACATTACTATATGAAACACAGACATGGCATAAGAACATAAATAAGGAACCCAAATGCTTACAGAATAAGCATAGTATGGCAAACAAGTGAAGTTCTGTCAACTGCACTAGCCGTGGGTATGTGTAGTCCTGCAAATTCGAAGTTTCCACATAACATGCCCCACTATGGGCATTGGAAAGGTGCCAACCATAATGGTCACAAGCAGTAGTGACAGTACATAGCCGGGTAGCTGTGTTGACATAACAACAGTAAGGAAGCAAGATACCTCAAACACAGGCAAACATGTGCATAGCAACATATCCCACACCCAGCAACGTCTCTGTTGCATACACTGGATGGCATATGATGAAGTGTAATATCCAGAAGCAGAACCCATGCATTCGGATGTACTACACAATAGCCTCATTGTACATGTCAGTCCCACCCATGTATACCTCTGCACCCAAACCTGCTAGCATCCGTGTGCAGCTATACAACCACACACAATGTGCATACCTGAACTGTGGTAAGATGTTTGTGTTAGGCAATGCCACGCGGGCAAATACGTACCCCACATGTCACCAACCCACGCCAGGTACAGATATGTAAATGGCTGCATGTGAATGTGTCAGCAGAATGTGTACATCCGCATGTAGTATGTACCCGTCCAAACCATCTAGGTTTGCATACGACACGGTGCACATAACTGTACACATGTGGACAAGTCGGTCGTTGGACCACCGCGATGATGATTATCTATGCAGTGAAGTCGATCACATATAGCGGAACAGGTGCCTACCAAACAGGACGTCCTAACAGGGTGCTACAGGCAAAGAAGGGAAGCTGGGACATCACATGTGGAGATTAAGCGTAGCTGGACGGACAAATACACACGGTCAAGGTAAAGGGCGGAACAACATGCATATGTGCGGATGGATGTTGTTCGTAAAATATATAGAAACACATATGAAGTTCCAGTTTAGACTCGAAATACTATATAATGCATTGAATTGTACCGTACAATATGGCAGTAGAACTAAGCCTGCATGTAATTGGTGAAGCTAAGCTGTAGTGTGATGGAATTCTGAACCTGGCAGTAAGCAGTACAGCAGGCTCATGTCTGTCATCATTAATTATTTGCTGGGTTACAGAACAATAAATGTATGTACATGCATAACAGCACTCCTTCCCCAGAGGAGGATGGCCTTGTGAGCTCTATCGAAGATAGCAGTACAACTCCTTACCAGAGAGACAAAGCAGCGTATTAAGAAATTAACTGTCCACTGTATCGTAACAGTCTAGGGTCCTTGAAACAGCTACAATCACAAAAGGATACTGTAATGTACAAGGTGCCTTGCAAGGCTGTGTTATTCCCATGGGAAAACATTTTAAAAGCACGACCCCAGCACCCACGTATGTATAGACTATTGCGGACCATAGTGATGGAAATGCCCTGTGACCGACCACGTCAGTAAGGTGGGCAAAAGCTGATTGTAAACACTATATAAAGAAACTGCTTACTGTATAGAGTCAGACAAAACTCTCATACTTGGACTGTATATTATTTAGCCTGCCTGTGTACACTACTAAAACTTTCCGACCGAGCCTCCTGTGTTAGCGGCTGGCACTTAGAAAAGCCTACTGATAACTACAGTCTGGTTTTAACAACTTATTTCACATTGTGATCCTTGTAATCCGGGATTCCCTTGGTAAGCTACAGGTCAGAGTGCATGGCTGGTTAGACATGTACGCTGGAGAATATGCATAAATGGTTCTTCTTGAATGAAAAGACCTCCGACTGAATTGTTGTGTGTAAAGAGGCTGTTTACTGTCTGATCTGTGGCTGAAAGCGGAAACTGGATCCCAAGAAAAGCGTGCAGCCTTAAACAGGAGGCCCAGGTAAGGAGTGTTTGCCTTTTGTCTCTATTGTAGATCAGGGACCAGACTACATTGTGTTTCTGTTAACAGTAGTGATATCGGGTGAAGACCTACCCACATACTGTTAAATCTGAACATAGGTCAGGGAACACACAGCAGAGTAAATAGTGATTGTAGACACTACAGTGGATACAGGGAAGGAGACACCACGTGGTATGACAGAAGGGTACGTAGCAGTCGTGTAGAGGATATGGGAGATTATTGAAGAAACAGATCATGTGATCCGCGTTTGACGGGTGGCGTGAAGAATATGCAATCGCAGAGAGCACATAATGTGAGTTACGCGGCAAAATGGGGTAATAAATATGACATTGATGGTATATTACGCAAAATATCGTTACTGAAACATTGTAATCCCTGAAAATTTGATGCATATGTTCCAGGGTAAACACCTGTTCCACCCTGAGAGGGATAGTCCCTCTTTGGCCAGCCGTGTCCTGTAAACAAACCGAACAAATGGCAAATGTCCTGATATCTCAGGACAAACATTTCCCAGATATATATCAAAATGGTAGCATAAAACAGTAAATTTGTATGTGGAACAGCAAAATATAATAATAAACAGAATAAGCAACTGAAATGCTACAACAATTGGTCGCTCTCCTGGCAAAGCGTGAATTCCTGTCCTATGTACTGGCCGTGGGTATGCATTTTCCAGGCAAATTACACGTTCGAACACTAATGTCCCACATTGTGCATTTGAAAAGGTGGCAGCCCTAAGATGTGCAGGCGACAAAACAGCGACAATTGGGTATCCGTCATGCACATCGGTGGACTGAGGTAGTGTACGAAGGAACAGAACACTACAAATGGCTAAGCATCATACGCACAGAGAAGATCATAATACAGTAGTACCGATAGCCCCACAACCCCTACCACCTCCGATACCACATCCAGGATATTAAGCGGGAGGGCAGGCTAGTCCCACACGTTATCCTGTGGCAACAGAGGTAGCACTGAACAAATGTAACAGAAGCTATTGAAACCACATCCGAACACGTAACATACCTAGGGACACCCGGTAAGAACACAGTACTAAAACAGAGTGAGGATATCTGTCAATTAATTGAAGTACCGAACCCTCATGCAGGACAGGAAGGCCAGGACCCAACCCCGTGGCGTATAGACCGTGGACACCAGAAGATATCTGTAAAGTCATAGAAATTCCCCATCCACAAAGTAATCGCTATTCACCATGCAATACCCTGTATCTCCTGATCGGCAACCAAAGGGGGAATGGCGGATGGTACAGTATGTACAAGCTGTAAATCATGTAAGAATACTTAGGGTAGCGTTGGTGCCAGACCCACACACTATATTCAATGCTATGAACATGCCACAGAAGTATCTTACCGTGGTACATATAAGCTATGCTTACTTTGCAATACCTATACATCCACATAGTCCGTATTGCTTTGCATGTACAGTCAGGGTGACAGATACAGCCATACCCGGCTATCGCGGGGATACTGTGAAAGTACAACGATATTCTCACAGGGGATGGCTAGCTACATTCGGTGTTAACTCCACCGGGGCCAGTCAACTTCTACTTTATTTGGATCATATTCTGCTTGTCGCCCCTACCCAGCAGCAATGTATGGAAGATACAATAGCATTATTGAGATAATCAGCAGAACAGGGACATAAAGTAAGCAAGCATAAATTGCAACTACAGAGAATACAGGTCAATTACCTGGCATATCTGGTATCCAAGTAGGGTAGAACATCACATGACGATAGGAAGGTAGCAATATAATAAGCACCCAAGCCAACTAACAAGAAGGGAATGATGTCCTGTCTGGGCCGACTAACACTTGTCAAATCTGGATACCAAACAATGCTGTGGAATCCGCTGTATTGTTTGCCTTAACCTTTAATACACCTATGGCAGCACAACACATAGTACACTGGATTACAGTAGCAGAAACAGCGTTCTGCAGACTAGAAACGATTGATAGCCTCAACAGCTGTAGTAGGTCTCGTGAATAATCATAACACATGTTGTCAGACCGTAGATTGTAAGCGAGGATATATGGCGTCAGTCTTGATGCAACAGCAGGGAGTAAGCAACGCTACATAGCTGACTACTCATTGCAGTTGGACACTGTGGCATGGTCAGTGCCACATTGTGTACAGAGCAGTTGTTGTAGCACCCATGGCAGTACAGGCCCGGCCGTAATGTTACTAGACCACCCTCTCACTGTGAGAATGTCTCATGCAGTTGCGATCAGTCTGCTGCAAGAAGATAGCATTCCTGACCCGTGCTAGACATTTGTCATGTTTGACCATACCACTGAGTCAACCTCACATGGTGATTGAGCGTTGTACAACATGAAACCTATCAGCGTCACGTCCGACACCTGTGTATGGCATACCACACAGTTGCCTATACGAAATGGATTAAACAACTACACACAGACATGATATCACTGATATACCCTTAGATGATGCAGAGGTGACAGTTAATGTATGCGGATCATGTAGACAGAGTCCTACAGGAGCGAATCAAGTAGTTTATGCAGTAGTTATTGATAATGACATTGTAGGCGGCCAAACCCTGCAGCATAACGTGTCTGCTCAAGCAGCAGAATAGATAGCTTTAACACGTGCTTGTACTGTAGCGGAAAACTGATGTGTGGACATATGTCGATAGTCAGTCTGTTGTCTGTGCAGTGCATGTTTATGAGCAGCAGTGGAAGAATAGGGAATGATAACATCCACGGTAAACCGATTAATCATGCGCATACGAACTTGAATGCATTAGACTACATGCAGTTACCCACTGAAGTAGGTAATTGTAAATGTGCAGGGCATAGAAAGCAACAGGATAACAGTAGGAAAGGTGAGGCATGAGCTCATGCACCTGCAAAACAAGCAGCGTCACAGTTGGAAAGTGTCTGTGTGAATGAGGAATGACAAACCTCAGACAGTTTAGATGTAGAAACTGTACAAACAATGCAAACAGCAACTTCTGAAAGCAGAAAAGCCGACGTGGTTATGACGAGGAGCAATCCTTGAACACGGACTGCACATATCCACAGTGAGAAAGCCAATATTAACGTCTAATGTATTCAGATATGCGGCTTTGTGGAGCCATGGGTAGAGACATGTCTCAACAGGGGGGATGGTACATTTGGTTAACAGAATACCCCTAACATACGGAATTACGAACCACATACAAACCTCATGAGCAGCGTGTCACGTTTGCAGTAGATATCATGCACAGGGAGTATTTAAACCGAACGGAGTGAGTTTACCTACACCACCATAACCGTTCCGTACTATTTGTATGGAGTTCATACATCTGCATAAATGTGAAGGGAACAAATACTGTTTAGCGATTACACATATATATAATCAAAATGGGTAGAAGCATTCCCAACCATTAATCCGGATGCAGCAGCAGTGGCAAAGGTGCCAGTAAAATAAAGTATCCCTAGATCTGGCATGCTGTAAAGAAGCTACAGTGACAATAGAACACATGTAGTGAACCAGACAATCACGCTACCTGGGGGATTACTTCGTATTACCATGAATGTCAATTGCATGTACAACCCACACTCAGCACGACTGCTGGCGGCGTAGAATGGGATCCCGAGAAATAAGTAGAGGAGGTTGGTGGGTGACATCCAGGCGAGTTACATGAGCGGTCTACCTGTAGCATTGCTGAGCATGACAACAGTTCCAAATGTAAAGTGCTGCACCCACTTGAGTAGTATGTGGAATGGCATATCATGTGCCAGAGTGGAAAGCTGTCATGCCTGCAGAGCGGTCGATGACTCAGTAGTAGGTGACATGAGAGGATTGTTAACTAGTAACACTGTTCTTCAGTTAAAGTCTGTTACAGATAAGAGCAAGCGAAGGCGGAAGCATAGCTGACACCAGTATCCTGTGTGTATGTCACTGTTATCCAAAGAACATTATTGCCAAGTGGACATTGCGAATGTCTGTACCGGGTACTGTTAGCGCCTACCGCAGTAAAGTTTGCAGAGAGGTCGTCCTGGGTCCACCTCACATTTCTCAAACTGGTAAAGGATATCAAGTCTGATTGACATCTTGTAGCTGATATACCAAAGAGCCGAATCACCGGCCAAGACTGTATAACAATACAAAGCAACCCCAAAGACATTTATGTTTGCTGTCCTAATGATTATACACCTATTAACCATGTTTGTGTTTACGTTACAATTTCTGGGACCTTACCTGCATATAACTACACGGATACAAATACTGATACGTGATGAACTGGCCACAGAGTGTCTTCCACACTTCAACAGATACCTAGGCATGATGCGTGTGCATATAGAGACTAGGAACACATTAAATTGCTGTGTTTGTACTGCCATACCTACATCATATGGAGGACTTCCGATGCATGTTGTCCCCTTGGGGATAGATTGAGACTTGTGAATATCTACACTTTGATACAGGTTCTGTGAGATCACAGGACAACCTGTTACACAAAAAGGAATTGTATGTTATCATAAACATGATACAGTTTCAGTTGGTGGGAGTATTTGTAACATAACTGTGTCTTACGAATGTCATATAACAGCCAAAGATCACAGTACTACTTGTAGCACCATTCCTAATTTGTATTGAAACATCATGAGAACAATGTTGAAGGATGTGCAGAAACATCCTGAATTGTATAAACAGTCCTCTGTTAGAGACAGGAATTTGTTACATGCAGAGGTAACCCGCATCAGTATTAAAGTAGAATATTGTTATGTTGTTTGTGGGAAATAAGCATATCAATGGTTACCTGGGAATTGGTCCGGCAGTTGTTATTTGGGTTATCTGGCTCCAGTCACATGACATACTGTACAATTGCCTGTGGGTGCGAAACGAACTATAACACATATAGCTCGAAGAACTGGGAACACAGTCGAGAAACCTACTAATCCAGTGGGTGAAATGGAAGCTGTTCTGACATGTCAGTCTTCTGCAAGAGATAAAGGAATATCGATTCATATGGACTTGGTGACAGCGTCACAACCTGGGCTGGAACACCCCAGCTTCTGGAGTAGTGAAATCAATCAGGGAACAGAGGAAGTTATCAAAACCTGTCGGAGGAAGGATGAATGTGACTTCCGGCTCCTGAACATGTGACTGATGAACTGGATGCAATGAGAACTGTTGTGTCACAAAATGTAATAGCGCACGACTGCACCGTGGCGCTGAGAATTGCGTCTTGGCGCTTACTGAAGAAGATCGCTGTGTCCAACTACCACATGAAGAGACCAAAAGCAACGCCCACCTACAGGTAATATAGCAGGTGTCATCCATGGCGGAACCAGGCCCAAACCCACTGGCGAACCATTTCCACAAACCATTGGGTGGATGGGGTCAGTCATACTGAATATCATGATTGCCATTTGTGTTGTTCTGCTCATATTGGGAGCATGTGTCTAGTGCGGGATACTGTGCATGTAAGTATTAGTCAGGGACTCTGGCGACATACCTGTACCGAGACTAAGTAACAAGAGCAGTAGTGGTATTTGTCAATAGAAAATGCAATCCTACTTACAATGTACATCAAATTACTAGCCTAGTTAAGCGTTCCACAGAGGAAGAGGCTAGGGAATGAAATAATGTTGTATATGTTTCTGGATAGAGTAGAAGCAATCAAAGGAGGAGAATGTTAGCAAAATACATATTTAAACATAGATATGACGTGCAACTTTAGAAGCAAATAGTGTATAATGCATATTATTCTACCTGACAATATAGCAGTACAGCTTCTCATGCATGTAATTGCTTGTAGTGTAGCTGCAGTGTGATTGAACCCTAACCCTAGCAGTAACCAGTGCAGCAGGTGTATGTCAGTCAGCATTACTCATCTGCTCGGTTACAGAATAATACATGTATGTACAGGTATATCTGTCATCCTTCCACTGAGGAGGATAGGCTTGTGAGCTCTAACACAGAGTACAGCTGCTCAGCAGAGAGACACAGGAACCTAGTAGGACACGGGTGAGGACTGGATATGAACAGTGTTGGAACCGTGACAGAGCAGAATTTACCAAAGTACAGTCTAAGTGAATATGTGGCTCGCAAGGTTGGGCTATCCTCATGGGAAAACATGTAATAAGCATTACCTGAGCACTGTTGTAGGAATACAATGTTCTGTACTCTAGCAATGTAAATGCCTTGTGACTGACCACATCATTAATGTGTGCAAAGATGATAGTATACAGAATGCTCATACAGATGTAACATGTATAGAGTTGAACAAATGTCTAAACTTTTACTGCATACTCCTTTGCCTCCTGCTGCACAGTAGTAAAATGTTATTAATCCCAGCTTCCTGTGTTAATGAGTGTCATTTTGAAAATACGAATGAGTGTTACAGTTTGATTTAAAAGACTTAATTGACAGATGTTTACGTTCTAGCATGGGAATAGGTCAAGCCAAACATCACAATGTCCATGTGTACCACATACACACAGCCAGTAACACGCAGTAGTAGTGCATGAAGGCATACACGACTGTGGGAATAGTACAGGACATATGGCACGTGCCAAGTGCAGATGCATGACACAAACCCCAGGATGGGTGTCCCTGCAAAGAGGAACATGTGCCAACTACACCTCCCACAGATGTACCGGCAATAAAATCACATGGCAAACACACAGACACACTACTGTCCAACACATGACTGCAACCGAGCCTGGTCAAACACCAACATGAAGCATGCACAAACAGGGACTTGAGTAATGTTTGCCTTAACACCCCATAGGCCAAAGAAGAATAGAATGGACATATGCATGTAATGCTGTGAAGGATGTGTGGTAGTCCTCAGTATCACAGTGTTAGGGACACAGATACACTGTCATCAACCGTGGCGTATGTGCAACGTACACAGCATACCTGCATGTAATACAGAGGACAATCATGTGCCACAGAAATATACAGTGGCGAAAGAGTATAGTGGATAGACAATTGTACATGTGACAAACTATGAATATAGGTTCACCGTCCATAGGTACAGGGTAGGCCATCGTCCCAGGCCCAGCCATAATACTACACCATAGTTAGGATGACTTTGCCAACCTTCTGTGCTTCAGATGAAATACCCATGATATTGCTGTATCTCCGTCAAGCACTGATAATGATGTAATCCCTGGCCTATACCTGCAATTCTCCATCCAATGGACAACATAGCTGCGAACAAGGCTAGGAAGGATGTCTGTCTCACATGTACTGTGATGTAGATCCACAGCATAATGAGTGTCTGGGTGATATATGTGTCACTCAAACACATCCCATTAATGACCGTGACAAGGTAAATGTCACCTGCCCTAGTGATTCTGAGGGATGCGGATACAGTAGGTGAAGCATACACATGACATATGGGTTGACATGGCCTCGTATGTCAGGCACAGGTCAACACTAAACAGCAGGTATGTGTGGTGATGTGGCAGGGGTCCTACATGTGGGGCAGCATTACACAAAATGGTGTCATCCTGCATCTGTACAACAATCAACCTATGTGGGCTTCCCAGCTGCTGTAGGTGTATGGTCAGATACAGTCTGAATGGGGCAATGTAGTAGATCATAGGTGTAACACGTAATGGGTACAAGGAGACAATGACCTAGCCTGATGTAGATGTGAATCCCTGCACCAACAGGTGGGCAATGTAGAAGACCCACACAACCACGATAACAGCGTGTGTGTGGAATGAATGGTGACCGTCAAACACTGTCCCTGATCCCTGGTAATCACCCCTGTGCTGAGTGGACAGCCACCTATATGCTGGACAGGGGTGACCTAGTAGTTCTCCACAGGTATGATGTTGCATGACGTTGCATTTAGCTGTGGGACATGTCCCTGACAGCAGATATGCATACCTGGGAGGCCCCTTAGAAGGATATCTGTGTCAGATGTCTGTCCCACTATGGCACCTGTTTTGCAGTCATCTACAAACACTGTTGCCCATAGCACCCCTGTGTGTGCCTGTACCGTGAAAATGTAGGTGTATGACAGGAGTGCAGACATGGAAGGGCCCCATGGGACACCACTTGTGACAGGCAGTAGGTCTGATATGCTGCCAGCAACTATGACCGTGTGGGTTGTGTCACATAGACAGTTTACAACACATTCTGTGATGTGCGTGTTCACATCCCAGCCAATGGGTTTATCAGCGATACCTGAGGGGGGTAATGTGATGAAGGGCTTTGCCAGGTCGAGGTAGGCTGTATGGACTGCAACACCCCCATCAGTGGCCTCGGCGACTGTGGCGAAAATGTCAACCATGCTTTAAAGGCATGAACCGCTCCTGAACAAGACAAACCGTGTGTGAGGCAAAGTATGTATGTCCCCTATGCAGTCATGTACGAGCCACAGTATGATCCCTCCCCATGTCTTTGCAGATAGGTCTCCTCAGGGTAATGGGACAGTAATAACCAGCCTCAGTGGAGGTATTGGCCTTGTGGCGTGGGACTACAGTTGCCATGTGACACAACCTGGGTACCCTACCTGAGGTGAGGCTACAAAGAAATAGCTGTCCTAACTGTGGGTCCAATTCATAAATGAGATAGTGGAGTACACAGCGGGGTCACCAGCTGGTCTCATGGATGCTATGTCCACTACCCTGGAGAGAGCATGTCCCACCTGTGTGTCACAGAACATTTGGTGACCACAAACCACTGGTACACACATCTCCTCATGTGTGGGGGAGGGTGTGGAGATGTCCTCACTGGACTTGTCAGCCTGTATGTTGGCAATGTGTGTATGTTGAGTAAACCCCACCTCTATGTGAACCCAGTCAGAGCATATGTGGGAGTGAGCTCCCAGGTGTCGAGCATAGCAACTGAAGGTGGTATGATTGTTAGCCAGGTCCATGTAGGTATATCTGTGGAATGTGCCCTGGACAATTTCATGACAGTGTGTAACTCTACACATATGATGACCAAGGGTGTCATACCTCACAAGGTGTCTGCTCCACCTTGTAGTAGCCACCTCCTCGTGTTGTACATTCTGTGTATGGCTGGGGTACACCACACTGGATGCTTGGCATTGGTACAGTGAACCACAGTTGGGTAAGTGAATGACTGGCTCATGCAGTCCTGTAGGTACTGGTAGATGGCAAATGTGATTGATGCAGTGGCTGCCGTGCTGTCGACCACTGGCTCAGGGTCCTTAAAGGAGACCACAGTAGTGCGCAGAATTGTGTAGTCTGCCTCTGAGCAAGCAATGTGTATGGTAACTGGCAACACTCACAGCAGCGGATGCCAAAAGCAGAAGCCAATGTCCAAATAACATAGATCAACTTCTGCATGACAATATGTCTTATCATACATGTATTGACACGTGTCTGCTAATTACAATTGGAAATGGCGGTAAGACTGGCCTAAAGTTCCCGTGATGTACACAGTCTGGGGTGTTGTTCCGATAATAAAGTGGCAATACCTCCCAATCGTGACCTCTGGGTATGGTATGAAAGTGGTTGTTAACCTGCAACATTGGATGTATAGCATTGGTTTCTGGTGTCGGAAGACATGGTTCCTGTAGCACAACACAGTATGGGTAGTCAAGCACACATCGCGATTGCTGAACACACAGCATCAGTGAAACCCACTGCTCACAAGGACACAGTCCGACAAGCTCTACACTTTAAATATGCACAGTGGTGTCCATTGTCGGACCCAAAATTGACATCACACCAGATTCACGTCTTCTTTCAATACGTTACCTGAACTCATTGTCGTCACAGGTACACATATGCACTGCAAGCGTGTTTAATGTTGATGATAGCTGTCCATGTAATGCAGCACAGATGCACAGAAATACCCAGGGTACGGGTCCATAGAACTGCGTACACATCACAGTCCTGCACACATGAAGGATGTGTAATGGGTACTGTCGATTGTTGCAGTCAAGGGATTCTGGGTATGTAGACTCTGGGCCGGTGTTGCTTCGCAGCCAATCCTTTGTCCGCCCGTGGGAGGATGTGTGTGTAGCACCTGCCATACTATCCGCTAATGATGCAAACCATCCACTGGAGAATGCTAAATGCAGGTGTGAAATGTGTACAGCCCTATACTAGTGTCCAGTAGGCAATTGTCATGGATGGACAACCGTATGCCCAAGATGCCACCCACAACCGCAAACCGGGTAAATTACACAGCAGCGGTAAGGCATAACACAGGAAATACACATAGGGACTGCAGTTGACATTCCACATACAAAGTCGGACCGCTGTGCCAACACCGGCGTACACAGCACTCAATCTGCCAGCAACAGACTGAGGAGCACCGCTACCATACAGCGGAACAGATGTGCGACCTGTGGGACACATACTAATGTCACACACAGACCGTGACGTAGGATATGTAAACTATGGCATTCCCACCTATGAAGACAACATGGTTAAATGAATACATAGGTAATCAACATGTTCGGTGGTGTTATATTGGAAATACAGTGACGGATATGTCCCATTGGGATGTCTGCGGTTTATATGAAGCAGTTGCTAACCAGCATCTTTGGATGTATGTCATTTGTCCACAGTACTAGATCACCTGGTTATGTAGCACCATGTGGAATGGGTAGTCAAACAGACATCTGCGATTGCTGAACACACAGTATCAGTGAAACCCACTGCTCACAAGGACACAGTCCGACAAGCTCTAAACTTTACATATGCACAGTGGTGTCCATTGTAGGACCCAAAAATTTGTCTAAAGACAGGAATGCCGCCTTCTTTCATCACCTAACTGAACTCATTGTCGTCACAGGTACACATATGCACATAGCGTGTTTAATGTTGCTGATAGCTGTCCATGTAATGCAGCACAGATGCACAGAAATACCCAGGGTACGGGTCCATAGAACTGCGTCCACATCACAGTCCGCACACATGGCGGATGTGTAATGGGTACTGTCAATTGTTGCAGTCAAGGGATTCTGGGTATGTAGACTCTGTGCTCGGTGTTGTTCGCAGGCAATCCTTTCTCCGCCCGTGGGAGGATGTGTCGTAGCACCTGCCTTACTCTCCGCTAATAATGCAAACCATACACGGAGAATGCTAAATGTAGGTGTGGAATGTGTACAGCCCTATACTAGTGTCCAGTAGGCAATTGTCATGGATGGACACCCGTATGGCCAGGGTGGCACCCACAACTGCAAACCGGGTAAATGACATAGCCGCGGTAAGGCATAACACATGAAATACACATAGGGACTACAGTTGACATTCCACATACAAAGCCGGACCGTTGTGCCAACACCGGCGTACACAGCACTCAATCTGCCAGCAACAGAATGAGGAGCACCGCTACCATACAGCGGAACAGATGTGCGACCTGTGGAACACATACTAATGGCACACACACAGCATCACGTAGGATATGTAAACTATGGCATTCCCACCTATGAAGACAACATGGTTAAATGAATACATAGGTAATCAACATGTTCGGTGGTGTTATATTGGAAATACAGTGGCGGATATGTACCATTGGGGTATCAGAGGTTTATATAAAGCAGTTGCTAACCAGCATCTTTGGATGTATGTCATTTGTTCACAGTACTAAATCACCTGGTTATGTAGCACCATGTGGAATGGGTAGTCAAACAGACATCAGCGATTGGGAACATACACCAGCAGTGAAAAGCACTGGGCAGGTGGACACAGTCCAGCAACATCTAACTTGACATATGCACATCGGTGTCCATTGTAGGACCCAAAATTCTGTTCAGAGAATGCCTGCTAGCTTCCTGCATTACTCACGTGATCTCATTGTCGTCACCACGTCACAGGTACACATATGCATAGCGTGTTCAATGTTGATGATAGCTGTCCATGAAATGCAGCACACATGCACAGAAATACCCAGGGTATCGGGTCCATTCAGCTGCGTCCACATCACAGTCCGCACACATGAAGGATGTGTAATGGGTACTGTCCACTGTTGCAGTCAAGGGAGTCTGGGTATGTAGAATCTGGCCTCGGTGTTGTTTAGCAGGCAATCCTTTGTCCGCCCGTGGGAGGGGCGTGTCGCACATCGTCACTCTCCGCTAATAATGCAAACCATCTCCGGAGAATGCAAAATGCAGGTGTGAAATGTGTACAGCCCTATACCAGTGTACAGTAGGCAATTCACATGGATGGACAAGCGTATGACTAAGATGGCACCCATAACTGCAAACCGGTGGAATTACACTGCCGTAGTAAGGCATTACACAAGTAATACACATAGGGACTACAGTTGACATTCCCCATACAACAAACACAGACAACCAGCCGATGAAGTCCAAAGCAAAGGCGAGCTACTGTAGCGACCGTCAGTGACCACTCACAGCACACCAAGAATTAAAGGCACTCACCATAGTCTATTGGAGCCCGCCGTCTGCTTCATAAGCAGACTTATTCAGAATACATACAATGCAGTCCAACCTACTACATTTAAAAGCATTAATTGGTCAGTACATTAGATGTGCTAGGTACTAATTACATGCCCTCCAGGCGCACACGCCAACAAACCTTACTTGGGTTACACATCCCACACAGTGAGGACATCAGACATTGCTTGAAAGGTACAGTCTTCATCGGAAAATAGAAATATATGTACATATATGAAAGATGAACCAACATAAAATGTTTTCCAAATGTCTGACTGTGTAAGATACATATATATGTCCTACGGATTGTGCCAATATATTAACAGAACTGCAGACACCTAGTAATATAAATGAACCATAATATATACACATAAACCGTATGATTATGACTAATGTAAAATAGACCAGCAAAATGTAAAGATTCACAATGTGCTAATGTAAATATTCATTTAGAAGGTTACTTAAATAAATCAATTCAGACATCCATGTCTAAATACTAACACAAGGCCAGCGAGGTGCTTGCCCTCACATGTACTGGGATGTTGTTCCACAGCATAGTGAGTGTCTGGGTGATGAATCTGTCCCAACAACACGTTCGATTAATGACAGTGTCAAGGTGTCGTCAGCTGCCCTTGTGGTTCTGAGGATCTAACTTATTTCGTGAAGCATAGTCATCAGATCTGGGTTCGGCATAGCCTTGTATGCCAGGCACAGGACACCTCTGGGCAAGTGGTATGCAACTGTATACAGCTGGAATTCTTTCAGTCGGTCAGTATAACACATATACCTGAGACCCTGCATCTGTTTGTCGATGAACTGTTGGTGCCTTTCCAGCTGCTGCAGGTGTTGGGTCAGATACATTCTGAAGGGGGCATTGTACCCAAACATAGGTCTAATGAGTGATGAGTACAAGGGGACAATGACCTCTCCTGATCTAGATGTGAATCCCTTCATGATGATGTGGGCAATGTGGAAGGTCTACCTAACTATGTTAGCAACATGTGTGTCTAACGAACGGTTAACAACAACACGTGTCCCCAGATCACTGGTAACCCCCTCTGTGCTCAGTGGATTGCCACCTATATGGTAGCTCGGGGTAACCTTGTTCTTGGCGAAGGGTATGCCTATGCATTTCCTGGCATTTAGCTGTAGGACATGTCTCTGGTACCACTTATCCACATCTGTGAGGCACTCCTGAAGGATATCTGTGTCAGATGTGTGTCTGACTTTGGCACCGGTTTGCAGTCATCTGCAAACATTGTCACCATAACCCCCTGTGTATGCGTGTACATTGGAAGCGTAGATGCTGGAAATAGTGGACCCAGGACTGAGCCCCATGGGACACCACCTGTGACTGGCTGTGAGTATGACATGGCGCCAGCAACTATGGCCATGTGTGTTCTGTGACTTAGCCAGTTTGCAACCCATATGGCGATGTATGGATTTACATTCAAGATGACGGGTTTATCAATTATACCCGAGGGGGGTATTGTGTCGAAGGCCTCTGCGGGTTGAGGTAGGCTGTATGGACTGCTTTACCCTCAGCAATGGCCTTGGTGACTGATTCTACAAAGTAAAACACGGGTAAAGGGCATGATCTGACTCTGACCAAGCTAAACTGGGTTGTATCCAAAGTATACGAATCCCCTATGTCTTTATCTATGTGTTCCATTATGATCCATCTCCATGGCTTTGCAGATAAGGCTTGTCAAACTAATGGTATGGTAATAACCAGGGTCAGTGGAGGCACCATCTATGTGGAGTGTGACTACAGTCGCCCTGTGCTACTACTCAGGTACGTATCCTGAGGTGAGGCTAAGATTAAACAGCTGTCCTAAGTGTGGGTTTAATTCCCCATAGAGTTCCTGGAGTACACAGCTGGGACACCATCTGGACCCATGGATGCTGTGTTGACTGCCTTGGGGCTGGATGTGGGTAATGCTGGACATACCCACGGCAGGCGTGGCGTTCGAGTCCGATGCCCAAGGGACCACACACATAGCCGGCCTTAGGCATAGGCCAAGTAGGTAGCCGTCTAGGGTGTTGCTCTACTCGGGGCACCTTTCCAGACTCTATTTGGTGTAGGTAGACCAGAACCGGCGTAGCGGGTGATGTATCGGTGGCAACTTCTGCCTAGGTCACCACTTAACCTAAGGCCACTCTTCCGTGGGTAATACAGCAGTACCCACACCCAGGCGGGTCATTGCTAGGGTCATTGCTAGTATGGCATATCATCTATGTCAGAAACCATATATCCCCAGACATAATGGCACAGCATAATGCCTGTTCGCCGCCAAAGGCAGACATACGTCACCGGCGGCGGTGCGGGCGTACTGCGCGAGATGTCCGTTAACAATGTCGACATTGTCTCGCTTTGTGAAACAAACTCCACATAGACATTCAATACTAGACAGCGACGGAGAACCCGATGTCCTCGTGGCTGAGCTGTTCAACCTGTTCCGCCATGTTAAATGTGTGTAGCACAGCGGAACCGGCCCAAACAAACAGCGGACATGTCTGTGGCTCAGTGAAATCGTCACGCAATGGTAAACCCTTGTAATATTGCGACACAGGCCATACATACGGAGGGTTAGTAATGGAAATTGGTCAGTTCGACCAGACCGTGTGCAATTAGTATAACAAGATCTACAACGGGTACACCGGCCAATCGGCGCTGCGATTCTGAATAATTGGGGGGCGTGACATGGTACCATGGACACGGACAAAGCGTGCCCATGTGACTCATCTAACATTCGTACAGGGTCAGGGCAGTCCGTACAGTGAGCGGACAAGACCAAACCCAAAGCACCACGGCAACACCCTGACAACCCGAAGGCCTGTATGCGTATGGGATATAAGCAGCTGTCATCTGAACAGCCCTGCGGTGGCGACATATGCATCCTGGGCCATGGCGAGGGAATTAGGAATGTACAACATGCAGTACCGCCCCTTTCCCAGCAGGGGAAGGGATGCCTGTGGCGTGCGTGTGTGCGGGGGGATATGTAAATGTACATAGGTACCATGGGTATGCATATTAATGACAACGAACAGCTAGCGTGTACTGGTCACAGTAACGGCAAGCGTGAATGCAGTCACGTTTGAATTACGACTATAGAACATATAGATGTGCGTATGCGTAAAGCGTCCATGCTGCAAAGACTGTTACATATATAAAGCTGTAAGTGCTTTCTGCACCGTCCGTCAACGGATCAGACATATGTTGCGGAATAGTCACAAGTAGCGCAAAAACGTAACCACACAGACACTGTAAACATATATAAGCGGACTACGGATATGCATGTGCGCCTGCGCGTAACCCACAATCCGGACATGTGAGTGTGTGTGTGTGCGTGTGTGATCCAGTGGAACCAGGGAAGGTTACGGATGTCTCCTCCACACATTTACATTCATAATTGTAAAATATATGCTTAAATAGTACTTATTGATTCCATGCTTTGTTATCGTAATGCTACTATTATACACATTGATATACAATATCCTGATCAACACACTACATTCTAAGGTGCACTCACAACAATTATCAACTATGTGTCAGGATACTGATTGTATTTACCAATATTGTATATATATTAACACATTGTTGCCGTATTATTGTTTCCATGAAGTAAGGCATGCAACACTGATATGTATATGTCACGTTATAATCAAGACTTGGAGCACTGTCCACCTAACTATGAGCAGGTTTATTGATTATTTAGCTTTAAACCGACTCTGAAGGAAGTGTATAAGGGACGGCTATGTCGTGCATTCCGTACTCCGGCGATGCCCCATGTTAGTAGGTGAAAGAGCTCAGTATCCTTTCACTGTGGAGTCTATCGTATTTGACAGTGTCTGTTTTGCCGATATATGTTCCATAATGTCGTTTATGAAGATGGGCAGGGCCTTAAGGTTTGCTGTATTTCCGCATACTGGCACGTGGATATAGATAGGCCATGTCATACAAACGATGGGTAGTCAAGCAGACATCCACGATTGGGGAACATACAGCGGCAGTCAATACCACTGGCCAGATGGTGACAGTCCAACACGTTCTACACTTTACAAATGCACATCGGTGTCCATTGTAGGACTCCAAAAATTACGGCGTTTGCTCCGTTATCCACCGGGATCAGCCAATCAGAGTACTAACCGTGACTACGGCACAGCTAGACATATGCACCACCAGCGTGTTTAAGGTTGATGATACCTGCCCATGACATGCAGGACATATGAACAGAGGTCCCCAGACTGCCGTGTCCATACATGTGCGTCCATATCCCAGTTCCGCACACATGAAGGATGTGTCATGCGTGCCGTGGGGGTTGCAGCCATGGTATCCTGGGTATGCAAAATGGGGCTCGGTGTTGTTTGGCAGATAATCCGTTGTCCGCCCGTGGGAGGGCTGCGGGTACAGGGCGTGCCTTAGTCCCCAGTAAGGATGCAAAGCATCCATTGGGTAATGCTAAAGGCAGGTGTGAAATGTGTTCAGCCCTACATCAGTGTCCAGTAGGCATTTCCCAAGGATGGACAAGCGTCACGGACAAGATGGCACCCATAATAGCAAACCTGGTGGAATCACACAGCCGTAGTAAGGCATGACACAGGACATACAGATGGAAACAACAGTAGATACACCCGTAGACATCCATCCTGCCGTGCGAATCCCAGCGTACACAGCAGCCAAGGTGCTATCAAGTATGTGGGGATCACCGCTTCCACTCTGCGGAACATCACGTGCGACCTGTGGAACACATATTAATGGCACACCAACAACGTCAACTAGGAAGGTCATACTATCGTTAAAATATGGCGTTCCCACACATAAACAACATACTGTCATGAATAAATAGGTTCTACATGTACCGGCTGTGTTATAATGACAATACAGTGGCGGATAGTTCACAATGGTACCTCTGAGGATTATCTAAAGCAGTTGCCAACCTGCAGTACTACAGTAACACCATATGGGTAAATTGTGGAAGGACACGGGTTCCGTAGCACTACATAATATGGGTAGGCGGACAGACATCCGGGACTGGGGAACATCGGCGGCAGTCAAACCCACTGGCTGAATGGACACAGTCCAACATGTTCTAAACTTTACATATGCACATCGGTGTCCATTGCAGGACCCAAAAATTACTCCTTAAGTAAGTGTGGGCAACATAGTGTGAACAGAGGTGACAGCCGTGACTACGGCACAGGTAGATATATGCACCACAAAGCGTCTTCAAGGGTGATGACAGCCGTCCATGAAATGCAGGACATATGAATAGGACTCCCCAGGCTGCTGCGTCCATACGTCACGTTCACATCCCATTTCCGCACACATGAAGGGTGTGCAAGGGGTACTGTCGAGGGTTGCAGACATGGGATCGTGGGTATGCAAAAATGGGTGTCGGTGTGGATTGGCAGATGATTCGTTGTCCGCCCGTGTGCGGGGCGTGGCCATAACATATGCGTTACTCCGCAATACTAATACCGATCAACCACCGGAAATGGAGAATGCAGCTGTGAAATGTTGACAGCCCGATACTAGTGTCCAGTAGGCAGTTCCATTGGATGGACAAACGTACGGCCAAGATGGCACCCATAGCTGCAAACCTGGGGAATCCACAGCTGTTGCAAGGCATAACCCAGGGAATACAGATAGGGTCTACAGTAGACACTCCCCATTCAAAGCCAGACCGATGGGCAGATACCGGCGTACACAGCACTCAATCTGCCAGCACATCTATGGGGATCCTGCGCTTCCATACAGTGGAACAGATGGGTCACCTGTGTAAACATACCAATGGCACAATCTCCACGTCTGCTGGGAATGACATACGAAGGTCAAACTATGGCGTTGCCAACAATGAAAGACATCCTTCGGTGAATTAATAGGAGTGATGTCAATAGACCATGGCAAACACCCAATGAACAGGGAAGACTTGCTGGCACCCTATGGCCACAAACCATGTCACACATAGGTAGATGGAACAGTCAACTTAAACATTTCGTCCACGACAGGTGCATATGGTATCCAAAGGTACTTCATAGACATGTATGCGCTATCACCCGTTGGCCCGTGAGACTTACACATAACATGGAAGTATCCAGGCTTTAAATGTCCACCCTTACACTTCCAGTTGTCACTGTCTATCACGAGCAATGGAGATTTAGCCACAGCATAGAAAGCAGGGGCGTACTGCTAACGAAACACACACATGTCAACATCACAGAAAGCATACTATGAACACCGTATTACATGATATTGTACTATGAAACACAAACAAACCAGCAACCTGCAGCAAGAATAGTCCCGTAGTTCGACACAACACAAGTCTTCGTAACATTTAAACAGTTCATTACAACATGCAGCGTTTTCGTTGTTTCCTAGCGTGTGCAGAATAACAGCTATGTCTAAGAATGTTCACAATCAACAATGTGAGTCTTAACATGATTTTAAATATCACACTGTTGATTGTGAACACTTAAGATTTGCTTATTCAGTTGTATTTGCGAAAGCAACGGAAACACACACACACGGAAGGGACGGAGATGAACCTCGCCTATTTACATGAACTCAGTACAGTATGAAGCATTCACAGAGCAGCTACCGAGTTAACTGGCGTGGCGCTGTCAGAGGCATACTTGTAGGCTGGTGGCGTCACCCGCCAAGACAATAGTTGGCAATAGCCAAGGCATGTGTTGCGGGCGTCTAAAAGCATAATCAGTCGCAGAGGCAGCTAGAAACACACACACACAGAGACACACACACACGGAAGGGACGGGGGCGAACCTCGCCTATCTACATGAACACACTACAGTATGAAGCATTTACAGAGCAGCGCTACCGACTTTACTGAACAGGCGCTGTCACCGCGCATACTTGTAGGCTGCTGGCGTCACCCGCCAAGACAATAGTTGGCAATAGCCAAGGCATGTGTTGCGGGCGTCTAAAAGCATAATCAGTCGCAGAGGCAGCTGGAAACACACACACACACACACACACACACACGGAAGGGCGGGGGCGAACCTCGCCTATCTACATGAACACACTACAGTATGAAGCATTTACAGAGCAGCTACCGACTTTACTGAACAGGCGCTGTCACCGCGCATACTTGTAGGCTGCTGGCGTCACCCATAAGACAATAGTTGGCAATAGCCAAGGCATGTGTTGCGGGCGTCTAAAAGCATAATCAGTCGCAGAGGCAGCTGGAAACACACACACACACACACACACACGGAAGGGGCGGGGCGAACCTCGCCTATCTACATGAACACACTACAGTATGAAGCATTTACAGAGCAGCTACCGACTTTACTGAACAGGCGCTGTCACCGCGCATACTTGTAGGCTGCTGGCGTCACCCGCAAGACAATAGTTGGCAATAGCCAAGGCATGTGTTGCGGGCGTCTAAAAGCATAATCAGTCGCAGAGGCAGCTGGAAACACACACACACACACACACACGGAAGGGACGGGGGCGAACCTCGCCTATCTACATGAACACACTACAGTATGAAGCATTTACAGAGCAGCTACCGACTTTACTGAACAGGCGCTGTCACACGCATACTTGTAGGCTGCTGGCGTCACCCGCCAAGACAATAGTTGGCAATAGCCAAGGCATGTGTTGCGGGCGTCTAAAAGCATAATCAGTCGCAGAGGCAGCTGGAAACACACACACACACACACACACACACACACACGGAAGGGCGGGGGCGAACCTCGCCTATCTACATGAACACACTACAGTATGAAGCATTTACAGAGCAGCTACCGACTTTACTGAACAGGCGCTGTCACCGCGCATACTTGTAGGCTGCTGGCGTCACCCGCCAAGACAATAGTTGGCAATAGCCAAGGCATGTGTTGCGGAGCGTCTAAAAGCATAATCAGTCGCAGAGGCAGCTGGAAACACACACACACACACAGAGACACACACACACACACACACACACACGGAAGGGACGGGGCGAACCTCGCCTATCTACATGAACACACTACAGTATGAAGCATTTACAGAGCAGCTACCGACTTTACTGAACAGGCGCTGTCACCGCGCATACTTGTAGGCTGCTGGCGTCACCCGCAAGACAATAGTTGGCAATAGCCAAGGCATGTGTTGCGGGCGTCTAAAAGCATAATCAGTCGCAGAGGCAGCTGGAAACACACACACACACACACACACACACACACACACGGAAGGGCGGGGGCGAACCTCGCCTATCTACATGAACACACTACAGTATGAAGCATTTACAGAGCGCTACCGACTTTACTGAACAGGCGCTGTCACCGCGCATACTTGTAGGCTGCTGACGTCACCCGCAAGACAATAGTTGGCAATAGCCAAGGCATGTGTTGTGGAGCGTCTAAAAGCAAGATCAGTTGCAGAGGCAGCTGGAAACACACACACACGCACACACACACAGACACACACACACACACACACGGATGGGACGGGGGACGAACTGACGCCTATCTACATGAACACACTACAGTATGAAGCATTTACAGAGCAGCTACCGAGTTTACTGAGCAGGCGCTGTCAGGAGGCATACCCCTCGTGAGTGGTATCATTTGCAGAGGCAATGCGCCCGATCGGGAGTTAGGACAGAGTGCGCAGTCACGCAGTCTGTTACCATCCCAAGGTCGCCGTACACTAACCACGTTAGTGCTGCAGTCGGGAATAACAAGTAACTACTGATCAGTACATCACTGCCTACTGGGCATGCTCAGACACTTAGACTCGGCACAGAGCAGACATGCATACACATGGTGCGACGGCATGGGTGGCGGAATGTGGACCGTCGTGTGTGTCCAGCCACACAACAGAAACCTGGCCATGCCACAGAGGTGGCCGTCGCGAAGGGGATACAGGCATGTACACAGGGAATAACTGAAGTCGGCGGCGGTGTGCACTGTGCTGTGTGTCTATCTACACAGCTGCCTACTGGGCATGCTCAGACACTTAGAGTCGGCACAGAGCAGACATGCATACACATGGTGCGGCGGCATGGGTGGCGGAATGCGGACCGTCCTGTGTGTCCAGCCACACAACAGCAACCCGGCCATGCCACAGGCGTGGCCGTTGCTGCGGGAATATCTAGGTGCAATTAACCATGTGTAGGACTGGCCTACCGTTTGTTGCATGCTACAGACAACCCTCCCAAACACAGGATACCTTCACAGATGTCCGGAGGACACTGGTGAGTGGGCATGCTCTCACAACAGCACCGTATTGGGTGACATGAACCACCCATACATAGCCTGGGAACATTACCCATGGCACAACACACTCGCCAGCAGTCCCAGGTGTTCACACACCTGGCCACTGTTAAACAGCCATGCACCATACATACTAGGGGATGTCTGACAGTTCTGCCCATCACACATGGTGAGGATATGCCCCACACAGGATGTACAGCCCTCAATGGTGATGCAAGACCGTATAGTGGATCCACTGGTCATCCACACCCTGTAACCAACACCAGCATGGGGACCTCAGTGATGACCTCTCCACAGAAAACCACACACATCATACGACCGGTGTGGTACCCTACAAGTCCTCCATGCCAGTGTTGAACACAGGCCAGACCGACAAGCGCCTACGAATGCCTTCTCCGACCACCCACATGCATGTCTGCAACAGGCAAACATGATGACATCAGGACCTTGTCCACCACAGGTAGGCACATGGTGTGGTGGACCGCAGCCACTGACTACCTGTACATCAACAGTTGGAGCTAATACATGGCAGAGCAATGACAGTACCACGGAAACGATCACCCATTGATACCGGCGTCACCATACGGCCCCACATACCATCATCCACGGCGGCTTGTGGGAGTGGTACTGCAGAGGGCACATGAGACAACCATAGGGCCTTCCCTAACTGTGGTAAGGACATGGTTGGGGGCACACAGACTTGGCTGGAAATGGTCCAGAATGGTACAACAGTCACTGCACCCACAGACATTGTCTGCAAACCAGAGGACATGTTCCATGCATACATCCGCCCCCCAAGAGGAACATATCCATCCCACCAGAGTGTATCCTCCCAAACATCTCATATGGCCTGGGTGATCCCATATCTCTATGGCGGTTGACACGTCAGCAATGGGCACCGATGGTGTCCCTGGCTGTGTGCTACCCATCCTCATTGAGGCCCTCGGCCCACACATGCGGCCACTGTGTCATGTTAGCCTTACTATGGTCTATGTCCCCAATGGATGCCATATGGCATCTGTGGTCCCACTATGCCAGGGTAGTGCTCTTATGGACTGTCAACAGCCACACCCTATCGCTTGACAAGCGTTGGCTGCAAAGCTCTGGGGAGGTCGCTACAGGTGGCCATGGTTACAGATAGCGGTGTACAGCCAATAGCGGAACATACCCACAACTACATAGTCAAGGCGGATCCTGCCTCCCGAACCTGCGCGTCCAGTCTCGAGTGGTCACCAAGGGCATTGGTGGGGATCGTGGGTTTGCACACAGTACCATGTCCTGGTGGGTGCGTTCAGAGCACACTACACATGGGACCCATGTGAAGGCTCGCCAGCATACATGTGGGGACATATGTCACCCGATGCTTCTCAGACAGGTTGGAGGTCACACCACACAGGGTTGGTGCTCAAGGTGCCTTGTCACACTCATATCTGGACCCAGTGGAGGCCCACAGGGCTCACTCCTGGGCCCCCTGCCATATGGCATCCGACCTTCCAATGTGCATGCAATCATAGGGGGATTGTAGCAGACAAGGTATGCAGATGACTACGCACCGGCCAACATACCCAACACCCCATGTTACACGGACATCCACCTAGGGCGTCATAGACATGGATGCCTGGTGCCAGAGCCATGGCCTGCTACTAAATGCCAGAGAAGGTGCAGCCCTACCCAGTGTGAAGGACATGTTCGTCCCAATGTCACATGTGGTTGGTACGCCATTAAAGATGGTGGACATGATCAGGGAAATGGCTACCACACCTGTCGGCAACCTCTGTCAACACACACAATGGCAATGTGGGTGTGAAGACATTCCATTGTGGCCTCCTGGTCTGGATGGAATCGCAACCACATCAGGGGTGTTCATTGTACCCCTGTACACATCACACACCAGAGCAATGACTGCGTACAATGGCACATGTGGCCTGTAGCTAACCTGACGCCTGCAGCACTCGGAAGGACATAAGCGTTCCACAAGGCGGGGATAGCGGTGCTAGGACATGTGTCACAAGCTGCACGGCCAAGGGGACACCGGCTGTAGATCTTCACAGCACATCTGCTCCGTGGTGATCTGTGCCTGACATACTGCGGCCATGTCTGACCTGGGTGACATGGGCACATTCCACCTCCCAGGCTCCATGCAAACATGGGCACAGAAGCGACTGTCAAACACCTCAACACAAAGATGAGTGGGGCGTGCTGGGGAACAGGGTTAACGGCCAGACACCCCTACAACACGGGGAGGAGTGCCAGGCCATGTGAAGGAAAGGCCCTGACTGCCTTCGTCCAGGACTGCTAATGGCGTGTGGATGTGTGGCGATAGTTATCGCCAGGCAACATCTGTGTGTCACTGCTAGACCAGGGACTGGGGACTGATGGATATGGCATCCCCATCCTGAGGGGTGTTAGGCGCCACACACAGTCATGCTAGGTCCACACATGTCGTGGGGCACATATCCTGTTACGTTCGTAATGGCCTATGTACCTATGTAGGGGTCCATGCGGATGCGGGTAACTGTGCTATGCTGATGTTGCCAGACATGCCTGTGGGTACCCACGACTACGTGGGGAACTAATTACAGTGCTCCCAGTAGGCGCGTGCAAGTACACCATCAGTATCATGCGGGTTAACTGCACCGACATGGTGCTACACATGTAACCACCACACATACTGTGTACACATATCAATGAATGCTGCACCTGTCCTGCATGGTATGTCTGCTGCATGATGTCCGTGCACAACCCACATCACATACACACCTGTCGCCAGCCATACACACACACCACAACATACACATCACGTACTATGCGGACACAGGTATCACATACACCTCTCACTATCGTGTCCACCCTGTGCATCAGAATATGTTAGCTTAACCGTGCAGTGATGGTGTAGCTCACAGTTATGCGGCAGAGACTTCATCATATGCACAGGGTGATATGTGTGCCACAGGCATGGGCTGTACCAATGGATGACATCATGTGTGTGTGTACGGGCCTGTGCATTGAGTGGGCATGACTATGTAGATTGCATGTGGGTGTGGTGGAGCCCTACAGTTGTGTCTGCTGTGTGTGGGTGTGTGTGTACACAGTTCAGTCATCTGTGATGCCTACACTCCTATGCTTGGCAGCCCCTGACTGTACAGTGCAGGTGTTACGGCTCACTGTGTCTGCCCGGCGGCGTGACCAGCGCCTGCCTGGGGTCGCCAGGCACGACCCGGGTGGAGATGCGGACTGTCCACGCTCCGATGTCACATGTCCGCTGGAAACGTGCCCACGGCGGGGCCGTCCAGGGCCACGTCCACGTGGCCTGCTCTGTCCTGGTGTGGATGGTGTAGTAGCAGCTGCACTGCTGCTGCTACCAGCACTGTCTGGGTGGGCATGGGAGGTGGCACGCACACGCTGACCTGCAGCAGGTGGTGTTGCTGGCACCGCCCGTGCCCTATGCCTCACCCTACCTGGTGTTCCTGCACGGACTGCGCCGCGCTCAAGGATGGCCATGCCTCGGTCGAGGATACCAGCCATGTCACCCAATCTCCTATCCAGAACATCGGCAAGATGCTGTTGTGCATTCGCCAATGCCTGGATGTTGTCATTCAAGGTGCGGATTGCGGACCTCTGCAGCCTCTGCCCTTCCTGGTTCTGCCGTTCGCGGCGTGCCTGCGCCGCCATTACAGTCTGGAACATGCGTCTGGTTATACCAGCTGCTGCACCTGTACGGCAGGTGTATGTCTAGCGGTGCTCCCCTACGAGCAGCACCTGCCACATGCCTGCGTGGCACTGCACCAGTCCTTACACTGGCAACATCGTGTGTACCCACACCTTCTGCAGCCACCACACATTCCTGCTCGGGGCCAAGAGTCGCTGACTGACCGTCATCTATGGGCATCGGTGTTGGGGTATGTGTCGGCATCTGAACCGTGGCGGGGTTGAAAGGGGCGTATGTGTGATGTTCTCCAGTGGCACAGTGTCTGCCTGTGGCGACCCTGCCTGTGCCTCATGCACATGGTCATCACCACTAGTATCTGTGGGGACACTAGCATCAGATTGACCGCGGGAGGGAACTCACCTACAGCACCTGTCAATACAAAGACATACCATCGGTTACAATACAGACACACACACACACACACACACACACACACACACACACACACACACACACACACACACACACAGACACACAGCATGCATGTGATAATGCAGGTGGCATGCAGCATTCACACAACACAGACCAGTGAATGCAGACCAGACATTCATAGTGGCAGTATGTACACTGCCCTGGTGGGGACAGTACAACAGGCAGGTGTCATTTAGTAGGCATGCAGTACACACATTCATGGTAGTTCGCATGCATCAGCGTGATACACCGTGTGGCCGCAGGCGAGTTGAGAGTACACATGGCTGCCGACACTATGTAATGTACACCGCAAACATGTGCGGTATCATGTGGACATGTGGCGATGGTGTCCCACCGCATGCACCACATCACAGCGGCTGTCGCGGTGCAGTGTTATGTGTACAGTCTACAGATACAATGTATGGGTAACAGTGATGTCTGTGCAGGTGCGTTTGCTGTGAGCTGTGTACATAGCTGTACAGTGTGGAGTGCGGGCTCTGTGCCACTGCACAGTAGCAGGACACAGCTATGTGTCTGTGCGATCGTGACCTGGGCGCATTACATTGCCATGTCTGTAAGTCAGTTCAGCTGCTCAGCAGCACGTATATAGTGGACATTGGAGGCACCTGTAGTAGCTGTGGAGAGGCATTCCATGTCACTGGTGTACTACATCGGATGTCCAGGGGGTCCACTACAGTGATGAACCCACTATGTGTGTACAGGGTGCAGCGGTGACTACCCACTGTGGATGTGCTGTGTGGCACCATGCCTGTAGGTATCGACCATGGCCTTGTCTGTCTGAGTCATTGACAATTGTGTGTGGTAGACATCGTGCACACGGCCCTGTGGTGGCCCATGTGACATACAACCATACTAGTGTGAGGTGTCACATTCTCTACGGATATGCTGACAGTGTGGATGTCTGCTATGTTGTGCATAGGTCATGTCATGGTGTGACAATGCTGCAGCCAGACATCCACGTGCATGGGACATGGCATGTGCCATGTCTAGGCGTGTGCACCGATGCAGGGGCATGGGTCACATTGGTAACACCTGTGCTCTGGCCAGATCACAGCTCACTATGTGGTACTGTGTGCATACTGCACTGGCATACCAATGCATACTACACATGCAGCCATTGTGTAACACCTACACCATTGTATGCATAGCTGAATGCACGTAACACACCAATAGGTTGTGTGGTGTCATACCACTCTCGCTAACGGGTGTATCTACTGTACATGGGTGTTGTGTGTGTCGGGTGGTGCGAGCTGTATACGTGACTGGGGCACACACAGGTGAGCATGTCATGCCTAGACACATGGGGAATATCAATACAGCAGAACATGCCTTTGACTAGCAACAGACTTACCTGCAACAGACCCTTGTCCTTGCGACACGCCAGACGTACCTGTAAAGGCATTACACAAAGGTATACACATTAGCCATTACTATCTCCACGGTCAGCACTGTGCATGTCACATCATGCATGTGTGTGGTAGCAAGTGCTATGCACATGTCTGCTAACACAACATAGCATACTATGGTTTGCATCTTGTGTGGCCATATACCTGGCATGTATTGCTATATCATGTGTTGTACTATGACACCCACGTCGCTTATCATACAAACATGCAACACTGACTTACCATGCGGCTCCAGGCTCATAGCTCGGGAGACACCCACCTCCACGATGGCCGCAAGTGTTTCTGCGTGTTGTTCCGTGGGTGTCGCCAGACTGGCCAGGAGCTCCTCCGTGGCTGTGAGTGGGGGCTGGGTTGGTGGCCCACCACCTGTCCCACGTTGTTGCCTGGCGATTGCAGCGGCACGCTGTCTTGCATGCCGGATCAGGTCTGTGCAGTGCCTGCGGTTGCTGATAGCTGCGGTTGTATCCGCCCGCTGTTCACCCTCCTGCACATCTCCTCCCACATCTCCTGCCGTTCCTGTGCCTGCTGTGGCACATGGCTAAATAAGCGGCGTGGTTACTATGGAGGTATGGAATGATCACCTCCTCCTCCTGTTGGGTGAAAGGTGGGAGCCGGGACGGTGGCATTATCTGGAAGAGATAATGATGGTGGCAGGTCACATTCACACTGCTGTGCTGGCATACTGTTGGAAATACATTGCTATGACATGTATGCGACATCTGCACAGTGATCTGTGAAGGGCATCGTGGCAGTGACACAGCCGATGTTGTGGCTTCACACCATTGAGCACTGGGTGTCACATCATATCTGTGTGCCACCCCATCACACTGTACCCCACCATGTAGATGTTAGCCTGCCGTGGACATGTGTACCTGGCTGCACCTATGTCCATATCAGTTGGCATAGGTCCCCATGTGGCGTCTGTGCTACTGTTCACCTGGGCGCTGTGTATATGTCAGTACACATCACGTCTGTGTCCATTGTGAACGTCAGCAGCGGCACTGTACACATACACATGGACACCTGCACATGCATGTGTTGTGCCATGTACTTCCACACAGCACTGTGCGGGTGCTGGACAACTTGCCACAGCTCACCTGTGTTGCACATGTGATAGACATGGAGCAATGTGTAACCATGACACATTAGCAGGAAAGGCCATGCATAGCATGTACACACACACATTGTGCAGAGCATCACACAGCACCTGTAACATGACAGGGTGCATCACCGCCACATTACTGCTGTGTATGGTTGATAGTGAGAGTGCCTTTTGTCCATTGCACCATGTAGGACTGTGATAGCTCATGCAGCCTTGCTGGTCAGGTCTGCATGATATGGCAGGGTATGCCACATACATGGCACTGGGTGTGATCCACCTGGGGTTGGCGGTATTGGCAGGGTGGCTGTCCATTGCATATGTCATAGCTGTGTGAATATGGACATTCAACATGTTTATCACCATGGTGTGGACACTGTCCTCAAGCGAGGTATGCTGTGCGCTGCTTGCTGAGGGTGTGTCTGGTGCATCACACATCCATGCATACACTGTAGCCCTGGCAGGTGCTATGTGCTGGGATATTGATCGACACAGTGCTGTATGTGGACACACACCGCTATCCCATGCACATGGATGGCTGCCTGCACTGATGTGGGTACCACATATGTGTACATCCAGTGCCGCTGCCACCCACATGTCTGCTGCTGCACTACACCGCCATCCCTCCCTCTGTGAATGTGGTGTTGGGCACAGCAGAGGTATCCATGTATGGGGACAGGGATGTTCACATAGCAGGCCCACTGATGGTATCGTCGATCTGACCATACACATATGGCGCACCCTCACACATACAACCCATTCATATTGTTGTTCTAGCGGTGACACAGCTATATTGCTATGCGGAGGCATTCACGAACATACATACACAGAGGCATGCCGTCCATCTGTGGCATTGCCTGGACTATTGCTGTGGTTCAGCACCTAACGTGTTTGACTGCAGCTGGCGCAGACCTACTGTGCACATGTCTACACGGTAGGCCTGTTCTACGGTAGGCATCTGTGATGTGCTGTGCACATCTCATATCTGCACATTTGGTTGGTGTCCATCGGTCCACGGGCCAGTGGTGGGACATACAGGGATGTTGCTGAACATATATGCATGCAACCCTGTACAGCTGTGGCGCTAGCCTCTCAGATGCTCATGTGTCGTGGCCGTGAACACCGTACACACACATGTGGTTGTGGGCTGGCGTCCGTACCCATCTCCACCTGTGGGTTGCTATCATCCCACACACTCCTTGTACTGTATGTTCAGGCTATGCACCTATGTGGGGCTTGTGTGCATGCAATACGATACTATATGCCTTTGCACCCTTCACAGACAATGTCACACAGGTACACTGGCAGACGTACACACCGCAGGTTGTTGTCAGCACGTCACATGTGGTACACACCTAACACATCTCCTGTGGGACATGGTCATTTATACGGGCATGTCCAGTAGTCACATACCACAGCTACCCCTACATGGCGGCTATGCAGGACATGTGTGTGTACAACTACTGTGACATGTACACGAGCAATGCCCCCTACCTACATCACATGGTACTACCTGTGGAGTATGTGTGTCTGCATCCATGCTATGGCCATAGATGACAATTGTACATCAATATGTGCAACATACCTCATTGGGGGTTGTCATGTGCACATGTTCCATGTGTCAATGCATTGTTTGTGTCTGTTGGGCGGTCATTGTTGTGCATGGTTTACATGGCTGACATAGCGTACTGTGTCTGATTCCAGGTGCGTCATTGGGCTACCAGCATTGTACATTTCTACAGCACATTCCAGCCATCATGTAGCCAGCTTAGATGACAGTGGGAGGTGTTCCGCCATGTGCACATATGTCACACAGTACAAGGGTGACTGACACACATTGTCAGGACTGGGTTCTGACTGCTGTGGATGTGTGTACTGGTGTTGACAACCATGACTGCACCAGATGGTGTCTTCTGGATGTGTAACATTCACAACACACACCTACATTCACATAGCAGCACATCGTCCACGACAATGGACATTCCTGCATGAACACTGTACGGTATGTCTGTATGACCACTGCATATATCACTGGTAGCCACCAGCATGGCTGCCTACAACAGCAGTGTGTATCCTGTGCAAACATGGGTTACACCAGTCACAACACACCTGTGTCAGATGGCCCTGTAGTGGGTGACAGTGCAGTTCCATTCATCATGTAACAGTATACATCGTGCACCAGTATGTTGCAGACATGTGATCGGCTGTGCTAGTCGACATATGAACACATGACACATCACCTGCTACACCGGGTCTGCCTTGCCACCTGCTATTGTGACCACCCTGTGATGACATTATGCGGCCCACATGGACTGGGACATGTGATGGCTCAATGGTGAATTAACCCTCCAGGTGTGTGTCTAGCCAGGTGTCCAGTAGCCAGTGGTCTGCACGCAGGGACAGTGTACATTGGCCTACTCTGTCACTGGGACTGTTGACTATGGTCATACTGTAGTTATGCAGGCATGTGGTGTTTGTCCAGTCTGATAGTCGTGTTCAACCACACTACCGTGGCACACATGACCTGTGGACATCTGCCTAAGGTGTGCAGCCCACATGTACATCTTCACATGCTATGCTGCCTGTGCAGCGGTGTCACATGTCTGTCTCCGGCAGGGCTGTCACAGGTAGGCACAGCATGCAGTGATGTGTGACAATGCTTACACCCTCCACTGTGCTGTACACAAGCACTGCACACACAGTACAGCACACATGTCATTTATCTGCAGTGCCTGGGACCTGCCTCCATGCCCTACGGCACACCTGCCAGTCCAGATTGTACACAGATCATACCTCCCAGGCACATACCTGGACTGCAACACACACGGGTGGGTGGTTCCCACACCACACCGTGATTTACTCACATACTGCATATTCCCATGACACATTGCATCATAGGTAATCCATGTTCAGATACCCATGTTCGTGACCGCTCGCACATTGTGACCGCGACAGTGAATACACTGTACACCACAGGTTACATGCCGGTCGTGTTGGCATACTGTACATTGTACCTAGGACAGTTGCTACTGCTATGTATTGACAGCAACCGCCCTTCCCTAGTATGGACTCCCATGTACCCACACATGCTTGGCCATGCAGTGCGCATAGCTGGGTGACACATTACGACACATACCATACCTACACTGCCCTCGGCATGCACCAAACCTCCATGTGTCTGTGTGCTGGGCCTACACACCTCCCCTCTGTTTGCTGAACATCCATGCTTCTCATCCCTGCTAGCCACACCCTAAACACACAACCATAGCAGCATGCATGGTACATACACACTACAGCGGTATTACTGACATCCACTGACAGAGGTAGTTGATGGCATGGCACTATCGATGGACAGTCTACGTGCCTATGCCAACACTGATCACAGTGCACTTCTGCTACATTTACACACTGGTAGGGACCATGCTATTCCACACTGAGACATGGTGGTACTGGCCTTTTCACAGGCGCCACAGTGGTATTCCTGTTCCATGCACACGTGCTGTATGGGCACATGTGCAGGCTGTTGCACGGTAGTTATGTTCACCTGTGTGTTGTGTGTCACTTGACAGTCATGGTGTGTCCTCATGGTGCATGACATACTCCACAGCTAGCTACCTACACATGACTGCCAGACATTGCAGTGTGGGCCCTCACGCAGTGTGGTGGTATGTCTCTGCTGTTTGACTACATCCACATTCAATGCGGCATACCACAGTCATGCAGGCATTGCCAACACAGATGTTGCTGGCATCGTGCCTGCCAGTGGGGTACCTACCAACAATACACACTCTCACTCAGTACAGGGTTCCAATCCTTGGCTGGACATTGTATTAACCCTGTGGACACATACATAGTACTGCCATGCACATGTTATGTCCGGGAACACAGTCCCAATGTCACCTCAAACCGCCATAGTTGTTGTATCCGCCCAACCTGGCTGTTACATGTCTCTGCAGCAGCACACTGCAGTGACTGCTAGCCCATTCATGTCGTTGTGTACCCTGACCACCACACTACCACATCTATCACACTACACATGGATGGTACTGCATTGCACGTATGGGGCTGCATCTCTACACCCATGACTGGGCCATTCAGTATGGCACTGGGCCACATCTTGACATACATGCTTCACACACTCATTGACTACCTGCATGCCTTTACTGGCACCCTTGTTGGGCTTCTGTGCAACAGCACACCACATCCCATGCTGGCCACCTGTCATACTATTGCATGGGTGGTTGGGGTGGTACAGAGGTATCACATCAGACATGCTCCGCTCTTTGCCCTTCAGCACCATTCCACTTTATGCTATTGCCAATGTACACATCCAGCATCACATCGTACCCTATGTCTCGGGATGTTTCGCCATGTGCCTTCTGTACAGTTCACACAGTGGTGCAGGCATATCATGCTAACTACAACAAGTCAGGGGCGTGTGACATTGCACAGTCCTCAGACATGTGGCCCCTCATGCTCAGTATTTGCATATGTACACTACCTGCTGTCACACAGTACTGTACATGCCTACATATACCACTTCTACATACCTGGCAGCATTCTAGCTCATCCTACTCATGTTGCTGACACCCATACAGGTGTCAGTGTGGCAGATATATCATGTAGATATCATTGCATCAGTTACATCACACATAGTGCATACACATCACCTTTGCATACTGACGGTCATGCGGTGTGTATCACATGGATACTGTCCTATACAGGCATATCACGTTGTACATGGTTGATGTACACACACATGCCCACATGGTGCTGTGGTTGCCATATTCCACCATGGCGTGGGTACACATGTGCAGGACCACGCATTTCTGGACCGTATGTCTAGCTGATACCTTGGGTGCCCTTGTACCTGTGCCATACACACATGTACCGCAGGCCATGTTACAATAACACATGTGTGGTGTACCTTACACAATGGATACAACGTTACATGTCTCAGTATAGTCATGCTGTGATCTCTACCGGCTCAGACAGTTTACATATGCAAATGACAGTCATGTAACACATCTGTACTCACCTGCATGCCACTAACACAGGGGTGTAATCTACTCTGCCATGGGCCATGTTCTCCACAGTACTGATGCATGTAGTACTCCTACATGGCGTTTGCAGTGGGCAGGGTGGGAGGAGCAGTCCTGCATGTGTGCACACATGCCACATTTCTCGGCCGGGCGTCTGTGTGACATCCACAGACTGGACACACACCGTGCTGTGGGACATAGGTCCTGTGCACATCCCACAGGGGCACACTGTGTCACTAGTCATGTGATAGCTCCCTTGCTGGTAGGGTGACACAGACCCATGGTACCACCACAGCGGACGTACTGTATAGACATAACAGTTGACATCCACTTCTGCCGTTCAGTGGACACTACCATGGGGGGGGTGTCACTACTGTGTACATTGCACATGTGTTTACACGGCCCTGCTGGACATCATTGTGGCACACATTGCACCTGCTACGGAGCGTTTGGACATGGTTACTTGCTGTTCCCTCCATTTGGTACCTATTCTGCTACTACATTGTCCCATATGTGCAGGCCATACATATCTTGTGTATGTACATAACATTAGGCCATCCCTCCATCATGCATGCTGTGCCTGTGATACTGTCTATGATTTCTGAACATATCCATCATGACAGCTTTGCATTACACATAATTGACATAGTCACCCTACTGCGTGGGATACGTGCGTCGTGCGCACATTCCGCATGAGATCGGCGGGATATGCCCATGCACATGTGTGCTGTGGCACCATACATACATGTCCTATCCTGCTGTGGCACTTCATTGTTGGATATCCACTGCCAGCATCAGCGTGGGTGGTGGCATTGTTCTGTGTTTGCAACCCCTATGGCAGACCTGGGGTAGGGTTACCACCTGTGCCACTTTGCAAGGGACAGTCCCTCTTTGGGCAGTTGTGTCCTGACAAAACATATTACAAATGGCAAATGTCCTGAGATTGTAGGACATAATTATGTCCCATTTTATGTAAGAGTTGCATAACATAGTTATTTATGTATGTACATTCCTAAATGTTACAAGACACACAATAAGCAACTTAACTGCTACAAGACTACGCTTTTATTTAGGCAAATGAGTACAGTTCTACCCTTTGTACTGACCATGGGTATGTGTCCACCTGTAACATCTGATGTGTGTCGAAGATGTCCCACTTTGGCCATTTGAAAGGTGGCAAGCCTAACCTGGGGTTATCCGGTGTGTACATGTTGTCCACTGCTCTGCACACGTTGTCCACAGTCGTTGGTATGCTGCGGCTTAGCATTACATAACCAACCTTCACCTCTCTCTGCCTGATGGACAGGTATCTTTACCTACACACACCGTTCACATACTGTACAGATTCGTCATACCTATCGTGCGTTACACACCAGTACATGTCGTGGGTTCGACATACCTTTCCGGCCTTTGGTTCTGCGTTCTTCTGTATTTACTTGTTAGTCCTTTAGTATTCCTTCTTTGTTCGGTATGAACATACGGTTTGAATATCCAGGCAGTCTTCCTTATATTCGTCGTCACCTGAGGCATGTGGGTTAATCAGGCCAATAGCTGTTCCTCGGTGTGTACTTATGCGCATATCACGGTGATCCCCTCCTTTCGTTCGTTCTGGCGTCGGCACTAGGACATGGTTCTTTCCTCGTGTGGCCGTTGGTTATTTGCAATACCTTCGTGAGGATGGTATGTATTGTATCATGTTTGTGTGACTGCATCCGCTATGTGTGGTGTCGGGTACATTTCGCTGTGGTGTTAGCCGTGGATTGTGTGTGTTGGGTATGGTATTCTGTTCGACATGTGGGTGTCCGTGTCCTGGCGGCGGCTGTCGATGGCGTTGTGCATTCAGATGTGTAACATAGCTGTTATATTCCTGTACACAGCGGATGCAAGGATGCATCAGCCGCTGCTAGTGTTTCGCACGAGCTTGTTGTGGGTATGCGCTGTCATTGACTGCCTGTATGTTTTGCTACGGTTTTAGCTGTTATCCCTTTGATATGTGCGATGGGGTATATCTGCGGATGTGGGTAAAGTGCGGTGTGAGTCTTGCATTTATACATACGGGATATGCTTGTGTGTGTGCTCCATCCCTGCTTGGGGGCTGCAGGTTACCTGTCTGTTGTTCGGGAATGTTTGTTTTGTTGATGTCGTGTGCTGTCGGTATCGCCTGCATGTGTGCTTCCTGCACGTATTCCTCCTTCACATGGGTTATATATCTGCGGATGTTCGTCCGTGCCTACTATCCATTGGCATTTTGTCGCTGATAGTTACGGTGAATGTGGTCCTATACTTGGGACGGCCTGTATGCTACCGGTAGCCTCCTATTCGTGTGCCGCTTGCTTACTTCACGGTCGTGGAACACACAGCGGTATTTACGGGACCGTAAGTGTTCACGATCAGTGCCGGGATAGCACATTCGTATTTTCGCCGTACATGCCTGATGCTGTGTAGCGTTACCGGCGGAACGTGTTGAGTGTAACTTATGGCGCCATACATACGGTCATGGTTTGTACATCGTCCTTTGCATCTCCTGTTGGCTATGGCCCTGTGGTACATTCTGGGACATTTCCGCTTTGCATCGTTTTCGCCACGTGCATAGCCACTGAGGAGATGTCAGTACTACTTTGTGGGTACTGCTGTACATCGCCTATGGTTCCTGTACTGTATGCCTCGCGTGTTATTACACTCCGCCTGTGACATGTCATCTACATACACATTTTACAGTGGCACACACATTACACACACACAGCGGAACACCGACAACCTCACCTCACACATACACATATTGCCGCCATGGCTCTCAACCTTCTATTTCCAGAGTGAGGAACACACACATTAGTAATGTGAAACAAATGGGCATAATGTGGAACACATAGTAATGGCATAGTGACAACTTCAGCTAAGTAGGTCATAGGTTGATTATAATATGCTGATTTACTTACAGTGAAGAACCTTTAATGAATTACTATGATTACATTCTATTTACCAGGATGTCATTTATATACATTCCTAACAATGGATGTTTGACAGACATTTTCAATGTGGAACTTTGAGGAACTGCGAGGAACATGAACTGTTTTACACCCCAAATGAAGTGCGTTCCTCATAATGTCGTACACTTCACTGGTATGCTTGCCGCTTCGCACCGACGGTTGAACACAATCGTGCGTTGGCGCATCGCGGTGGCGGCGTGTATCTCCGCACTCATATCCTATGGATATGACACGCACATATCCCGTTGGTGACCATCCCGACACGCGGATATGTATTGATGCAGGTTGACATTTCCATGGCTGGCGTAACCTGCTCTGCCCACCCTCTCGATGATCGGGTTGTCGGTCACTATGTTTACTATGTGGTGATTTCGCGTCTTACTTATCTGTGAACTTGCATCCCTGGGTTCCATATTACCCTGTTGTACTTTATATCTGTGTATGCGTACATATATTTCTACATGTGTACTGATATCTATTTCCGTATCTGTGTATGCACATGAGTACATATGTGGTCGACTTGCGGCGATAGTGGCAGCATCTGGCTCGCCGTGTGCTGTAGAACCAGCGTCTTGTGAGGTGTTGGCGTTCCATGCTCTGCTGGCTATTGGGTGTGCAGTGTTTGGGCGGTGCCTTTGTTGGAGTCACACATCACGTCCGCATACGGTACACATTACAGGCGGACATGTTTGTGTGGCGTCCATTTTAATGTGTGTGCAAGTCAGGAGGTGTCAGTCCATGGGGCCTACACTGTCAAAGTATGTGCTATCGTTCCCTCTTTGCCAGGGCGTAGGCATATTAGATGCGCCTCTGTCTACCTACTGGGGCTGGCTCAGTGTGTCCATGGCGCTGAGCGCCCTGTGCCTGTGCTTGCCCTGGCAGTTGTGGCGGGCTTGGTGGCCCTCCGGCATTATGTCCCTGCAGCAGCTGTTTCCGCAGAATCATATTGTGTAGCATACAACATACTATGAATATGTGGGCACTTGTGCCTGGAGAGTACTGCAAGGCTCCACGGATGTATCCAAGCACGGAACCGTGATTTCAACATCGAACACACGCTCTATGATTATTCTTGTTTGTGCGTGTGCCTCATTATGGCGTTCTTGCATGTGTGTGTGTGCATTTCTGATGGGTGTCATCAACCACGGCTCCAGTGCGTAGCCAGCATCCCCACAAGGTGACCTTGTGTGATGTCCCCTGGCGAATACCTGATACAGCTGTGAGGCATGCCAGATATGGGAGTCGTGGTAGCTTCCAGGGCTGCCAGCACACACATCCATGATAATGCCCTGCGCATTGCACACGACCTGGCAATTGATGGAGGGTAATCCCTTCCGGTTTATGTAGCGTCTACCCTGCTCCCGGGTGGTGACTTAATTTCTATGTGCGTACAGTCTATCGCACCCAGGACCTCCGGGTATTGTGCCACACGGTGGAAGCGGCGCATATTGCTAGCCAACTCCTCCTGAGATGTGGGGAAATTTATGTGCTCATGGGCATGTGGTAACATGGCATCCAGGAACTGGTGTAGTACCCTGGATGCTGATGCCTGTGAGATGCCCATTATGTCTCCGGTTGGCCTTTGAAAGGTACCTGTAGCCAGTATTCGCAAGCTCACACATACCTTTGTGTCCACTGGGATGGGCTCCCCTCTGTTGTCTCTTGTTCTCAGGCGGCGGCACAGCTCCACTATTTGCTGTAACGTGTCCCTGTCCACCCTGTAGCGCTCTACTATCTCCAGGTCTCGCAGCCCCTGGTAGGTCACCCTTGGTCTGAACACTCTCCTTCTCCTGTGAGGCCCTACGGTGGTTGTCGGCACCACCCTCCGCAACTCCGTCTGTCTCTGCCACATACCTATGCATCACGCCACGGCGGCACCCAGCATATACATATTAAAAGTTCCCGTCTGTTTACACCCTACGGTGCGGCGTTTGGGAAATCGCTGTGTGTTGTGTGCATTCACACTTAATACTGTTGTGCTGTATACCGGTGATGTCATTGGGTGTGTCTGTGCAGCCGTATCCATGGCTTATTTCCGTGGTTTTACGGTTGCAACTGCAGCGGTACTGCCTGTAGTGTTACATTACAGTTGCCTGCATTGCCTTGGCTTTGCATCTTACATTACTGCATCCTGCAGGCACATGGCATATGATGCATTTTATCTGCAGCCGCGGTTATGCTACCTCTGTACTTGGCTGTGCTATTTCGGTTATTTGCTCTTTGCATTTCTGCTACATCCCCTACTATCTTTGCATTCATATGCCTCCCTTTCCCGTTATGCAGGGTCTGCATGCAGAGTTATCAGCTGCCGCGTTTGCCCTTCCTGGATTGATTGGTGTTGATTGCTCATTACGGCTCCATTTACACTGCTTCCGCATTTCCTCGTATTCTCTGCATTACCTTCCTATATCCGTGGTTGTTGGCGGGAGGCCGTCACATGACTGGTTTAGGGAGCGTAGTCATCCTCGTGCACATGCATCTGTCTGGCGCATTATGTACTCTCAGCGCATCTATTTCCTAACACGCCAGTCCTGATGCTGTGATGTGCATTGTACAGCCCAGATTTGCTGACCTCAATATCCTTCCTCCAAATGTGGCACACCCTCTGTGGTTGACATGTATCTCGTGTAGGCCACTCCTCGGTGTAGTACCGCTCGCCGTTTGCTCCATCCTTACACGGCGCCGTTTTGCGATTCACTATTATCTGCCTCATTTGCATGGAATTGACTACTAATACATGGTTACGGCGAACACCGCCACCACTCCTTGACAACCATTGCGCTGGGGTTGAAGCTTTACATACATACTATGGTGTGTGGTGGCTGTGCAGCTGATGTGTGTTATACTGCTCTTTTAGGACATTGTCATATTATTTCATTGCTTTGCAACTTCTGTGCACATATCCCGGGGGTCTGCTGTTCTTTCTACGTACGTGCCATTTATGTCATTTTTTACATTTTGTGCATATTTTCTTTGGACATTCTCGGTGCCTTTCCACATTGGCATATTGCACCTATATGATACCTGACTTTGACAGCCTTCCGTTACTCCTCGGTCATGTTTGGGTAAATGTAAACCGTTTTTTTTTTGGTTTACATTGCCGTGCCCTTACGCCTGCGCCACCGTGGATCGCTATTTGCCCTCATTTGCATGGTGCAATACCGCACACAGTGTGTTTTGCATACCTAAGCCGGGCGGAGGCGGTCCGGCGCCGCCCGGTAGTGCACGTGGAATTCATTCATACCTGAATCGCTCAGCAGCCATATTTGGCGTTATAACGCCGACGCTATGCTGGCGCCTGGCGCAAGGTTCATGAATCCGGGGGTATATCTATCATAACAGATGTCATGGTTCTCCAAAGGAAAAAAAAAGCCTGCAACTATATTAGAATTTAAGCAGTTTCATCACCAAGTCAACATAAGTGGGGGCTAAGGAGAACCCATGGTATATTTCTACCTTTTTATCATAAAATTGTTCATTAAAACAAATAACTTTTTTTAAAAAATAAGCTACCAGTTCACACAAAAATTAATGATGATATAATACCCTATAAAATGCAATGATTCTATGATATGCACATGTTTTATTGAAGAATACAAGTGTTAATATCTGGCAACAAGCATTTCTTCTCCTATATTATTTGTTAAAATTTCTTCTGAAATTCTTCTGCATCATTACTTGAATAATGAATAATTTAATTGCTGATTAATTAAATTTACCTATAGTTTCCAAAATGCCTGTAATGTAAATAAAATAGGACATTTAGAAGTCTTAGCTAATCATTTTATACATATATTATTATTTATTTATATGCATGTTGTTGAACAAAATAAATATCATACCCTTCAATAACAATTATTTTAATTCTTATTTTGCTTCATTAGATTCAAAAACATTACCACCTCACAAGTTTTTCCATCTTGTGAGTCTCATGCCTTATTTTTCCCAGTTTTTATTACTACAGTTTTTTTTTTCTTGCTTGTAGGTAATAATTTAATATTATATTATCATTTCATTTTAACTAAGCAATATAAATCTTCCACTAATATCCTTCTCTCTTTCCTCATAAACTTCATAAATAGTATCAGTACTAAATTGGAATATTCCAGAAAATATCTTTATTATATCATAGGGTAAAGATGGCATAAAATCACTTTTGTGCGCTTTATAGAAGTGAACACCCTGAGTTGACATTTTCCTTTAAAAGTACCCTTGAAATTTCACCAATACCTAGCTGCCCACAGGTCAGCAAGTTTGCAATGACAAGCACTGCCCCCAGAGTTGTAAATCAGATACTCCTGATATTACTTTATATTTTCACTCCAACCATCTAACCAATAAAAAGGTCTGTTGCCATGAATATGAACTTTCCCACTATCTCTGTTCCCAGCATGGTGGATATAGGCATCCTCAGGCAGTGTAGAAATTGCCTCATGTTTACTGACAACCAGTTACTTCTCAAATAAACTGATATAGTAAATGAGCTATGCATTTACACGATGTTACTGGAGGCAAAGGTCTCACATAAAAGCACTCCTAACGACAATCAGGTTATCAGTAGTATTCAAGGTACACCCATCACACCCAATTCAAAGCAGACATATAGACCCATATATGTTGAGGCACTTAAATGTAACCTTCCTAAACCCCAAAGATGTCCTAGATGAAGTACACATAAAAATTACCCTCATCAGCCCCAAATTCACTCTTTCAAAATGACATCCAGATAAACACATACAGCTACATCACATGGTGCTTCTACTTCTAAGCCCATAAGGCAAGCCTCCACACAAACCAATATTCTGGTTATTGTGAGACACACTGATGTCCCTCTCACCAGGCTGAGTAAGGAGAAAGTCATGATCCATTGCCTATCGGGGACCTGGATCTGCTACATTACATATGCACTCAGGTCATTGGACAAAATTACCAGTATGACTCAGTCATAGTCCATGTGGATGTAAATGAGCTGAGACATACCTCCCTAGATTATATAAAGTGAGACATCATGAAGTTCTTGGAATATGTGTCCCAGGCTGGTATGGGCCTAGCAAAGATCGGCATTTTACCTTATCAAATGATGATGCCACAATTTGAACAGAATGTGGCTGACTTTAATAATTGGCTTAGTTTATGGTGTCATTCTAAGGGGGGCAATATTTGTCAACATAGAAAGAGATGGTCAACAGACCTCATTGCTTTGCCAGGAATGGCCTGCACTTCTCCCCTTTAGGCTTTCAAATATTAGCTAAAACATTGTCTTACCCCATATTGCCTTTTTTAGGCAATGCCAAACAGAAAGTATTTCTGACATATCAAATCAAAATCAAGAACATCTAAAGGTATTACTGCTCAATGCTAGGAGTCTAACTAAAAAAAGCTCTACTCCCTACAAGCTTCTCTCACCCTAAAGAATCCATGCAGTTACTGAGACATGGTTTAGAACTGTGTAGAGCACACCAGTAGTGCAAGTGTATAATGCATTCCATGCATTTAGACAAGCTACTACACAGACAAGAACTAAAGGTGGAGGTGCCTTGATTTACATCAAAAATAAATTTACATCAAGGCTGGTCAAACAGGTCAATGCATCTGAGCATCTCCAAGTTCAAATCACCATAGCAAAATCCCATACCACCTCCTTGCAAGCCATAGGTCCCCCTATATCACCCAGGAAACCCATAACATGATTTTAAACGTATTGGAAACATTCACCATCCAAGCTAATACCATATTCCTGGGAGAATTTAATTACCCCACTATTAACTGGGAATCATATACAACACTAAATCCACAAGTTCTGAGATTCCTGGATTCTGAGGTAAATTTGGCCTTTCAGGCCAAGGACATCCACAAGGTATTCTTTAGCTATGAAATGCTTAAGCTGTTCACCTGTTGTATCACCTGTGGCAGATATAACAACTTTCCCTGTTGAGCTTTTCTTGAAGAAGGTGATAAGATTACAAATTAAGAACATGTGGGCAGTTCTTAAAAATAGCCTAGTTAATCCATTTTGAGGACCTCCAAAGTCAATATATGATAGAAAGAGTGATTATTTGGGGAGAGTGCCAATAATGAATGGAGAAAGGAACAGTCATCCCTTAGCCCAAAGATGGGCCATCTACAGACACTGGAAACTACAGATCCATAAGTCTCACTAGTCTTATATGTAAAACCATGGAAAGAATTATCATGGAAATGATCAACAGAGATATAGTAAATCTCCAGACACCGGACCCAACCCAGTTTGGTTTCATCAAGGGCAGATCATGCCTACTCAACTTGGTGTACGTCATTGACGATGTTACCAAAGCAATAGATGAGGGCAAAATCATTCACACAGCTTACCTTGACCTGGCCAAGGCATTTGACACAATACCTCACTTTCGCAATGTTGACAAACTCAAGAGGTTAGGTACAAACCCATATGTCACCCAGTGGATAGCCAACTGGCTCACAGATAGGACCCAGGAAGTTAGAACTGGAAAGTCCACCTCTACAAAGAGGCCAGTCACAAGTGGAGTCCCTCAAGGATCAGTCCTTGAACTGCTCCTTTTTGGCATTTACTTTGCAGAGTTCAAGGCCAGTGTCAGTGGTCTTTGGCTAACTAACTTTGCAAATGATTGCAAATTAGGAGCTGTCACTGAATCTCACGCTGACACAAATGTTCTCCAGGAGTGGCTGACACAGACAAACAATTGCTGTTAGAGCCATTAGCTAAAACTAAATGCCAAGATTATATATATATATAAATATATATATATATATATATATATATATATATATATATAAAATATCTTTTGGGAAGTCATCCATCCCTGGTAACTGTCATATTGACAACACACCCCTTAGAGTTGACCCAGTATTCAGGGACTTAGGGACACACATAGATAATAATCTAACCTTTGACCATCACTTGTCTACAGTGGTGAGGAAATCATTTTATGTTGCGCAACTTATAAACAAAGGTAAGGCATCTAAGTCCAAGGAAGTCATCGTTCCATTGTATTCGGTATTCATCAGGCCTGCCATTGAGTACAATGCCCCTTTGGTATGTAACTAACCAGGCATAATCCAACAATTGGAATGTCCACAGAGGTTCCTCACTAAAAGAATATAAAGCTTGCGAGGAAATTATTACTCTATTTTTGGTTTACATGGATCGCTTGTCTTTGTACTTAATAAAGGATTTTCAACTGGAAACAGACTGCCTGCCTTGCTTGGATTACTTTCGAATACTTAGTAATGCTGTACAATTATATATTTTCTATTATTATTTTTTGTTTTGTTTTGTTTTGAGTTAAGACGAATTTAAGTTCACTACTTCTACTACTATTGTCTGATCTGATTAATATACAGTGATTAACTAGAAATATATGGACTGAAAATCTTCCACACAGAGAAGTTTCTTACATTGTCTTGTATTAAAATAACACACTTACAATTTATTATTTATATCCATACTTTTAAAATAACAGCAAATGTTTACATCTGTACAATGCAGACAACCATTATCCCTCCATCCCATTTTGCTCATTGTACGTTACCCCCCAGCCCTTTACCCATAAGTACACCTTAATATTTTTCTGCATCATCCCACTTTTTTATTACACAAAATTTTACCATATCTTACCTACCATATGAATTAAATGCATGCAGATGTTTACCTAGGTTTTCACTGCTTGTAGACACAAGTTCATAGTTCCTGTAGGATAACACTCCTTTTAATTCTTTCACTACCATCACTCTCCCAAATCCTTCTACTGTTATTGACTTTTTTTTTTTGATTTTGCACTCTCTAGAAAAAATAGGTCATTATTTCTTCCAAACCAACAACAATGCATCTTCTTTCTTTTTGTTGTTCGTATTTCATTAGCACCTTTACAAAAAGTTCATATAAAAGTCCCCCCCCAGAAAACCTTGACGTTCCCAAATAACACTAAATATTTTGTCCTATGTTCTAATTACCTATCCCTCACAAAAATCGATTGAATAAAATGTTTCTATTACATCCCTGTTCAATATAATTTCTCTTACTCACTTCCTGTATCCTAATCCTCTCTCTCTTTCTCTCTCTCTCTCTCTCTCTCTCTCTCTCTCTCCCTCCCTCTCTCTCGGTGGCTCAGGTAATTTTGACACATTATCTCTTGTCAGGAATTTTTAGGATCTCTGCAACTGCTTAATGTGCTTAGTAAGACAGATCCCAAAGACAGTATTATGTTCAAAGATGAGCCTGATAATTGCAGAATATAGGATCTAGGGGAAATATCCTTTGAAAGAATCTGTACCAGGTAGAATAATTTCCTGACCGCTGCTGTTACATGATGACCAAAGGAGTTAGTTATCTAGCCATGTTCCATGGTTTCTCACAACATAATTTTGGAGTGGCATATTTTGTATACTACAGCTGGGTGGTTGGATGGTTTACCATTTACAACAAAACTACATTTTTTAGCATTAGGTTTTAGTCCACTTTCAGAGTACTAGCTATTAACATGTGTGCATTTTCTTTATAGCTTCTGCATATCTTAAGGGAATTTGAGCATAGCATCTAGTTTGCAATCATCTGCAGATTTGGTTAAGCAGAGGTCCCCATTTTTGATTTGAAGAACAGAGAAGTACATGTAGAATAGCAAAAGTTCTAGAATGGATCCTAGTAGTACCCCACTGGCTATCTTCATGTTCTTTGAAGACATGCCTGCCATCCTCACCGAGTGGGTTTTGTCCTTCAGCCAATTAGGTATCCATCTAATTGCATCAGGGCATTTTGGAATGTAGTTAGCTTGTTGATAATGTTGGCATGTGGTATGCTATCATATGCCATGGCAAGGTCTTGGTATGCTGTATGAATAGAATGACTACTATTGGTGGTATGCATTACCTACTGTCAGTGTTAGTGGAACAACTGATAGCATACTTGCCTTTGGTACTTTAAGGGCAGAAGGCTGTGTGTTCTATTCCCACCCAGGTGCATGGATTAATTTCCAGTACTGATGCTGCAGTGCAGCATAAGGAGGATACTCAACTACTGAATGTGCCATCAATCAGAATATTAAACTAAATCCCTCTCTACCTGAGTTGGTGGTAGCTCAGTGGGATGTAATAGATCCCACAGCACCTACTGAAAAAAGTATGTGAAATTCCCCAATGCCCTGGCCATGTTTCCCCTAGTACTATAAACATCACCTTGGATCTTCACTGAAAAGGTGCCAGTAGCCTGGTGCGACTAACCTGGTCAACAAAGGATAAATAAATAAATACTCTCTCAAAAAATCACCAGATTTATTTTACGAGATCTACTGTTAACAAAGCCAAACTGCTGGGTTCAACAAGATTTTTCATATCATACTTTATATGTTGTGTTATGACCTATTCCATAGCCTTGCAGATGAGGATCAACAGACTGATGGGTCTGTAATTCCCAGGATCCATAGTGGGGATGAAAATGTGAAATCACATTAGAGCTACTGTATGTGAAACCTTGGGGACATAGCTAGTGGATAAGCTCAGGTTGAATCATTATATGTATAGATCCACCATTGTATGTTTAGTTATGTTCAACAGGCAACCTGGTATATTATCAGGTCCCATAGAAGATGCACTTTTTGTTTTGAAGAGGACTTTTAACCAACGTGCTATTGTGGTGATAGGGAGTTTAATATCCTTAGGCATATGTGGGTTTTGTGTAGTTGTGTCTGGAGAGAAATTTGAATTTGTTTGCTAATATATTTGTAATATCCTCTGCAGCAGATATGTGTTATTTCATAATTTCCAGATAGAAGTAAAGAAGGATTTGTAAAAGCTTCATAGGTGCATAGATACTTACTAGGCTACTGATTCTTGAGGATCTTTAGAAGCCTACTCCTGCAGTCCTATGAATTTTATTCACCCGTTTAATTTAAGTATGAATAACCCAGAGCTAGGAAAACATTTACATGTTACCCAGATCCATAAGGGACAAGGGTACTAAACCAGGGGTGAATTTGTAATTTCCCATCCATCCATCCATTTATCCAGATTACATATGAATAGAGTAAAGGAAGTACTTTTTATGTGAAGAGGAAGACAATTCCAAAGAAGTATTCACTGTGATGCATATCTATCCTTCCAGCATGTTCTATTTATGTTGTCAAAGACATAAAGATTTCTTGAATGGGTGTTTATAGGTTCATAGGTAGGTACTAGGCTATCGGCCCAAGGGCTTACGTAAGCCTAGCCAACAAGGTTCCCTGGCTTACACCACCCAAGAAAGTTATTTTCCTGTGCCACTGTCGAGCAGAGACACAGAAGTGATCCCCAGGGTGTATTTCCTATTTTCCATCCACTCATCAAGATTTTTCTTGAAGAGTGCTAATTAAGAACTTTGCTTGACATAGATGGGTAACCTGTTCCAGAGTATAGGAAGTCTCTGGGACAGGAATCTATCCCTGCAGCATGTCCTATTTATTGTGGTGACAAGGTTTAGGTCCCTAGAGCGTGTAGCTTGGAGGGATTGGGATTTCTTTAGGTGTAGCATGTCCAACAGCTCTGGGTTTGACATAGCTTTATATGTTAGGCAGAGATCACCTTGGAGTAGGTGATATGCTATGGAATAAAGCTGGAGTTTTTTGAGACGGTCATTGTAGACCATTTGTTTGAGGCCAGTAATCCTCTTTGTGAGGTACTTCTGTGGCCTTTCCAGCTGCTGCAAATATCTTGTGAGGTACATTCCAAAAGGGGCGTTGTACTCTATAATGGGTCTAATGAGTGACAAGTAGAGGGGAACAATGACCTCTTTTTTTCCTGGATGAGAACCCTTTTATGATAAGGTGTGCCACGTAGAAGGCCTTCCTGACTACTGTGTCAATGTGACTATCAAAGGAGAGACTACTGTCCACCTGGGTCCCAAGGTCTCTTATCACACATTTTGTGTTAAGTAGATTGCTGCCTATGTGGTAGTTCATGGGTACAGAGTTTTTACCAAAGGGGATGACACTGCACATTTTGGCATTGAGCTTGAAGCCATGGCTCTGACACCAGACATCGGTCTCAGCGAGGCCCTTCTGTAAGATGTCCACATCATTTGGGGACTTGACTATGGCTCCTGGTTTGCAGTCATCTGTGAACTTCGTTAGCCAGAGGCCTTCTGTGTTAGCCTGTACTTCAGAGGAGTAGATACCAAACAGGAGAGGTCCCAGGATTGAACCCTGTGGTACTCCACTTGTCACTGGTTTGAGGTCAGATTTGGAGTCTGCAACTTTTACAGTGTGGGGTCTGTCAGTGAGTCAGTTGGCAACCCATCTTGTGACGTAGGGATTTATACCTAGTTTAATGAGTTTAGCTATAATTCCAGAATGGGGGATGGTGTTGAAAGCCTTGGTGAGGTCAAGATAGGCTGTGTGAACCACCTTACCCTCATCTACGGCTTTGGTGACTGCCTCAAAGAAGTTGATCAGGTTCAGGAGGCATGATCTGCCTTTCACAAACCTGAACTGGGTGGGATCCAAAGTTTGGAGGTTACCAATGCCTTTGTTTATGAGTTCCATGATGATACATTCCATGGCCTTATGCCACTATTAGACTTGTAGATGTGCAATAGATCTGAGGGTACAGAGTCAGCTGAGGCACTGTACATGAGACAGAGATTGTCCCTCAAAAGTCTATATGATACTGAGAAGAGGGGCAAGGCTTTGAGAAAGTCAGTGTAGTTTTTATGATTTTAGTCCCTTGATTTACTTAGTGAGAAAGCATTGTGGTCATTCATGTTGTGTCAAGTGTTTTGGCGTGTACATACTGAAGGGGGCAGTATACTAAATGATCAGCTCAATAAGTGTTGAATACAGGTGAATGATTACATCCCTGGACCTAGATGCTATACCCTAATTAATAAGCTGCACAATAAAAAAATGACTATCTTACAATGGACACATGGTGGCTGAAGGACAGTTTGTTGTCCACATTGGTTCTAGATCAATTATTAGGGGTGCGTCATCAATGTGAATGTTACACGGTACATCATGCTTGCCAAAGGACACTATTGTATACTTTTTGGCATTTAATTTTAGTCCATGTTTAGGACACCAGCTATTTGTTTTGGAAAGGCCCTCCTGGAGGATTTTGGTATCCTCTGGAGAGCTTATGGTGGCACTGAGTTTATAGTCATCTATATACTTGGTCAGCCATAAACCTTTACCATTAGTTTTGACTTCCAAGAAGTAACTGCAAAGAAGAGTGGCCTAAGGACTGAACCCTGGAGCACACAGATAATGACAGGTCTTGTGGAACCAGTAAAGCTGCTTACCCTAATTCCATGCGTTCTGTTATCCAATTTGCTATCCAGTGTGTTATGTAGGGATTAATGTTTAGCTTGGAGAATATATCAGCAAAACTTGACTGTGGGATGGTATCAAATGCCTTTGTGAGGTCTAGATATGTGGAGTGGACTGATTTTCCCTTATCCATTGCTTTAGTAACCCTTTTGAAGTCAACCAGCTCAAGCAGGCAGGATCTACCCTTGGCAAAACCAAACTAGCTTGAGTAAAGACTTTGTAGATTACCTATGTTTTTATTTATTAATGCTAAGCACATTAATAACAATGCTGGGCATTATTTCCTTTTATTTTTGGACTGGACTTTGTTCCTAAATCTCCAAGGGAAGGTCCCTGGGAGGATCTTTTATAGCAGTGTGAGTTGTTATGGCAACTAAAGTTAAATGCCTATAGTCCCTTAGGACTTAATGAATATATTTCTATTGGAAGTGTTTTAAGGTTAAATAGTATACTATTTGTACTTGGATTTAATTTGCATTTAAATTGTTTACTTGTTACTTATTTTTATAGTTTTATTTTTAAGTACACATTCATTCCAATTTCATATTTTTTGAAGTTTCTAATTATTGTTTTAATTGGGTGTGTGTGATCATGTGATTTGGAAGGAAGGATATTTAAGTTTTTTTGTATGTGGATTCTTCACTCTGAAGAAGTCTTGCTATATTTTTAGATGAAAGCGCCCAATCTATTTAATTAAAACGGTCTTTCAACTTTTCCCGGTTAGGGGTCGCCACAGCAGAACTCTGGTCCACTAATGATTGGCAGTGAATTTTTATGGTGTCAAGTTGCCAGCCCGGTGCCCAACCTTCAAAGGAGGCACACCCACACATGCTCACACCTACCTGCATGTCTTTAAATTCACTCAACCGCAGGGAGGACATGCAGACTCCACACAGAAGGCACTCCAGCTGAGAATCGAACAGGAGAACTTCATGCTGTGAGGTGACAATGCTAACAGCTGCCCCACCCTGGCCAAATATCCATTTTTGTGGTTGCTCCTGGCCTCCCTTTCTTGTCTTTACTGGTTCATTTGCAGTTTCCAGTTCTTGGTAGTCTTTTGTGGTTCTTTACCTATGTTTTTATTTATTAATTCCATAATGATCCTCTCCATTGCTTTACAGATAAGTCTGGTCATGCTTATGAGTTTATAATTACCCAGATTCACTGACTCCCCATATTTGTGAAGTGAATGACTGCTGCTGTCCTCCACTCATACAGCACAAAACCTGTTTGGAGGCTGATATAGAATACCCTCTGAAGGGGATTTGATAGATCCTGTTTCAGACTGGCTACTAGACAGCCTGGTATGTTATCTGGCCTCATAGAAGCAATGTTCTTGGCCTCAGAAAGTGCTTTGAGGACTTACTCCTTTGAGATTTAAGGAGTATAGATATGGGCATGTTATCTGGGAATGTAGGAAAGGGGATTAGACCTAATTTTATCTTCTAGTAGATGTATGTCTTCAGTATCTGAGTATGTGATGCCACTAATAGCTCTGTGCAGTTCTGGACTTTGTTTCTTAGTCTTCTAACATAGTTAAAAAAGGCCTTATGGTTGTTTTTTGCTTGTGTTGCTATTTGTACCTCATGTCTAACTTTGATTGATTTGCTCACAGACTATAGCTCCTTGTTAAGTTTAGCAAAAATGTTTTGACATTTTGAGAGTTACATTTATCATTACATGCAATGAGATTTTTTTTCTTTTATTGTAAAGCATGTTTGCATTTAGGTTCCATCATGGGTTGATTTTTACATTTGGCACTGTATTTATTTCAGATAGGGACAGATGCATCTATGCAGCTCTTCGCATGTGCACAAAGTTTGGCAATGAAAGATTCCTCATACTCAGTGGGGTCATCAAGTAGGAGGAGGGTGAATTTAGCCAGGTCATCATTCAGTTTTAGTAGATTAGCCTTTGCATAATGTCTGAATACTGAAGAATTTGAAGATACGTCTGGCTTCAGTCTTATGGAAAATGTGACTGGTTTTAAGGCACAGTTTGACTAGAAAGTTAATTACAACTGGTGGGGAGCAGAACAGTTACATATCGGTAAAAAACAAGTCCAAGATTTTGTCTCCCTTAGTTTGGGAGTGGACTAACTGGTCCAAAGAGTTTGTATTTGTGAAGTCCAGAAATCTCCAAACATACATGTTTGGGACTGTAAAAGTCTTCTAGTTGATGAAGGGGTAGCTGATGCCTCCTAGGAGAATGATGTTTGCGCCAAATGGCATTTAAAGTATATTTTATTGTATCTATTTACATATTTTAATATTTTTCTATTTTGTTATTTACTACAAATAAGTTAAACAAATATATGAACTGTGCTGGTTTACTAAGGAATTTATTTTTAAATACAACTCACTGTTCAACCAGGTTCATTAATATCAGAGAGGATTTTATTGGTTAATTAACTTATTTTGAATTGGTGGTGGTGATATATAAGGCATTACATGAATAATGATTTGTGTTTTGTTTTCTGAAGAAGACTTGTATGTATTGAGTCGAAAACATACACATTACTGTGGCGTTATTTTGTGCTTGGGACTACACCAACTGTATTCACTTTGCACTTGCTTTGAATAAAGGAGTATTTTTATACATCTTGGTTTTTACCCTTCATTTGGATTTCCAGGGCAGGCAACTTTTTGGTTTTGGCTTCGTTTGAGCTTGCTTACCATCGCTACTTGGTTCTCATGAATATTAATACAATACATTAATTTTAAAACCTGACACATGTTGACTTATTCATTATAGTAAAAACCAAAAATACATATATAAATATATGAATGCAGAAACCTCATTGCATTTATGTGACCTGGTGTATAAAATTTATTTTAAAAAACATTAAATCTGGAAGCTAAAAACTAACAAACATAAACGTTTTCATTCGTAAAAAACATACATATAAAATCCTTGCCTATACCAATATGACCATCTAGTGGATGAAATAAAAACTTATTTGAATATCTGCAATAAATATGTTTTTGTGGAAGATGTAACTAGTTCCTCAAATACACTGAAACATGTTAAAATGAACTCTAAAGCATTACAAATTCATCAAGTTCAACCCCATCAAAGCCTAGCTGACCTTAATTTCAAAATAGGGACTATGGACGCATTTTCATTCAGTCCTGGGGGTCTACAGGCTTCCAAAACCAGTTGTCAGTATAGTTCTCTAACTTCAGTTTTATTTTCCCAACCCCCCCCCCCACGAATGTCATGTGGGATACATTCAAGAACACAAAACAGAAAGGAAGCTTCTTTACAAACTTTAGTGTGTTTGAACAGCATTATTAGGGTCTTGCTTACGAATGTCATACATATGCTTGTATATCCTTCTTTTTAGAGCCCTCTCTGTTTTCCCCACATAGAAGGTGGGGCATTTCCTACAAACTGCCAGATAGATGACTCATTTAGTGTCACAGTTAACAAAGGATTTTCATGTCAAAGGTGTATTCCTGCCTTGTAAGAACAAATTTTCACCATTGAACACATGGCTTCATTGTGTGCATTTTCCACATTTATATGTGCCATGTTTTTTTCCATACTCTTTCCTTTCCACAACATTCCTTTCCAGAATTTCTTTAATATTTTTGTCCTTCCTATAGGAAAAAATAACTGGCTGTTGGAAAATATTTGAAGGGTTTGAAAAATTAGAGAACAGATTCCAGTTCTTATTAACTATTTCCTTAATTAACCCTGAATCACTATTATAATTTAGACTAAAAGCACCACTCAACTGGTTTTTGCCCCTTTTTGTACCCTCCTCTGTTTGTGTCCTATTTCCATCAGAGGTCCCTATTCCTAAAATGGGACTGAATCAATCCAATCTACCATTCTTAACTTCTCTCATAACCTCTTCCAACATACTTTCTGAGTATTTCCTATCTAAGAACATTTGCTTTAGCTTGAGACATTCATTATTAAAATTTTCAATATTAGTAGTCATCCTGGATATTCTGATAAACTGCCCCTTCACCAAATTTCTTTTTTGTTTGTGGGGGTGGGCACTTGTATAATACAAATACATGTTGGAAAATGTTTCTTTCCTATACACTCTAGAGCCAAATTTCTTATTATCGTAGTCTTTATAAATATTAACATCCAGATAATTTACTTCTTCCCTAGTGATATTATATGTAAACTTCAGATAACCTGTAGTTCCATTAATATATTATACAAATTCTACAAGTTTGTCTTCAGGGTCTACCCGAAAGAAACATAAATCATCTAGGTATCTTTTATACAGACACCAACAGTCCTTATATACTGAATGCAACAGGATTTTTTTATCCCATGTATTTAAAACAATATTTGCATAGCTGGGGGCACAACAAGCCCCAATAGCTACACCTTTAACTTGCTTGAAAAAATTCCCCCTCAAAGCTCACAAACTTATTATTAAGAACCAACTCAAGTAATTTCATGATGACTCCAATTTCCTTCCAATTATATTTGTTCACTTCAAGTAGGCTTCTAAAAACCAATCCATCCCTATATTGTGAGGAATAACAGAAAATAAATCAACTATATCTATTAATACAAAAGAATGTTCTGTTCAAAACTACTAGGATTAACACTTCTTAAAAAATCCCACAAGTCCTTGAGAAACCCATCGTATTCCACCCATATCTTTTTAATCTTAGAATCCACAAACTTAACTAAGGAATGAGTTTTGGAACCATTGGCTGAAACTATAGATCTCAAATATGGATCTCTGATATTCTTATGGACCTTAACTATCCCAAAAATATTAGGGACCACTAGCTTCTCAGTGACCAAAAATTTGTAGGTGGGTCTATCAATTAGCTCATCATGGTATAACTTTCTTAATGCCAACTCAATCTTGGAGTGGGCAATATTAATTTAATTAATCAATACTCTATTGTATCTTTCCTCATCTCCTAAAATAGATTCCATTTTTTCCACATAAGTAATATGATCCAAGATAGCCATACCCCCACCTTTATCTGTTCTCATCACCCTGATATTTTTATTCTCACTTAGTTTATTGAGGAACTGCCTCTCAGTCCACATTAAGTTAGGATGATTATTGGTTTTACTAAGCTTGTGTCTCAACTCAGTTTCCACTACCTTCTCAAAATTTCTGAGTTGTGGTTGCAAAACTGGGTTATAAACACTTTTTCTTCTAAGCTCCTTATCACAAATCTGCTCCCTCCTATTTCCTTCATATAAAAGTTCAAGATTATTTTTCCCCACAAACAATTTAAGGTCAACTAAAACTTTACTAATATCACTTTTTTATTTGGAACAAATTTCAGTCCTTTCATAAACAACTGAAATAAATGTATATCAATCTCTAAGCTACTATAATTAAAGATGTTAAAATTCTGATAGGTATAAACATTTTCATTGCGTTTAATAATCTCATTGTCACTACCATCCACTTTTTCCTCTCCACAACTACTTATCAACCCCGTCTGTATTGGTAGCGGATTGTCGTTTTTTTCTGAATTCACTCTGATCTCCTCAAATAAGGAAATTCTAAGGGTCATTGATATCAAAATTAAAAACTTCAGATTCTGAAAAATTGTTATTATTATTATTATTATTATTATTATTACAATTCTGCCCTTCATTATTATTCAACAACAATTTTTCATAATCTGAAGTTTTTACTTTTGACATAAATGACCCTTTAGAATGTCCTTATTTGAGGAGATCAGAGAGAATTCGGAACAAACCAACAGTGCATTACCAATATAGAGGGGTGAGATAAGTAGTTGTGGAGAGGAAAAAGTGGATGGTAGTGACAGCTAGCAGCTGTATACACGTACTTGTCAAATATGACCCTTTGTGTGCCCACATGTGGCATGTCAACCTCTAGATGAATGGGGTATTGCCCATGCACAGACACTGCCCTCCCCATAGCCCTACTATGACAAGCCTGCTGAGGTCATTTACTGTGAAATACACCTTTGGGAGAGTGGTAGCCCAGTAATCTCCATGGCACATCACATAACTGTATACTGTTTTAGTGTGATACACTAGTTAGGTAGGAGTTGCAATCCCAGACATGGCAACTGTGTCTGTCTGTCTCTGTCTGTGTAGAGAGCAATTGTTTTTAGGGTAGTCACACCCCCTACAATTGAAATGCTCTACTTTGGTAAGGCTGCCAATGTCATCCACCTAGAAATGCATCTCTGGAAAGTTTATAGCCCAGTAATCTCCATAGCACATGCCATAACTGTGTACTGCTGTAGTGTGATAAAATAGTTAGGTAGGAGTTCTAATCCCAGACTTGGCAACTTTGTGTGTGTGTGTCTGCTTGTCTCTGCATAGAGAGCAATGCTTTTTAGGGTAGTCACACTCCTTATAATTGAAATGCTCTACTTTGGTAAGGCTGCTGATGTCATCCACCTAGAAATACATCTCTGGGAAGGTTGCAGCCCAGTAATCTCCGTAGCGCATGTCATAACTGCGTACTGCTGTAGTGTGATAAATTAGTTGGGTAGGAGTTCTAATCCCAGACTTGGCAAGTGTTTGTGTTTGTGTCTGTCTGACTCTGTGCAGAGAGCAAAGTTTTTTAGGGTAGTCACACTCCATACAATTTAAATGCTCTACTTTGGCAAGGCTGATGATGTCATCCACCTAGAAATACACCTCTGGGAAGGTAGTAGCCCAGTAATCTCCATAGCATGTCCTATAACTGTGTACTGCTGTAGTATGATAAATTAGTTTGGTAGGAGTTCTAGTCCCGGACATGGCAAGTGTGTGTATGTTTGTGTGCATGTCTGTCTGTGTAGACAGCAATGGTTTTTAGGGTAGTTACATTACATAAAATTCGAATGCTCTACTTTGGTAAGGCTGCTGATGTCATCCATCTAGAAATACACCTCTGGGAAGGATGTAGCCCATTAATCTCTGTAGTGCATGCCATATCTGCGTACTGCTGTAGTGTGATATAGAACTCTGGTAGGGTTCTATTCCCACTCATGGCAGATCTGGATGTTATGAGTGTGTTTCAATGTCTGTGTATGGAGCAATGCATTTTAGGCTAGTCACACTCAGTACATTTCAAATGCCCTACTTTGGCAATCCTGCTGATGTCATTCACTGTGCAATACACCTTTGGGGGAAGGAGTTCCCCAGTAATCCCTGTGGTGCATTGTATAACAGTTTCATGCTATAGTGTGATATAGACCTCTGTTAGGGTTCTATACCCAAACATGTCAGCTGTGGATGTTTTGTGTGTGTTTCAATGCCTGTGTATGGAGCAATGCATTCTAACCTAGCCACACTCACTACAATCCAAATACCCTACTTTGGCAATCCTGCTGATGTCATCCAATGTGAATTATATCTTTGGGGAAGGAGTTCTCCAGTAATACCTGTGGTGCATCCTATAACAGCTTCATGCTGTAGTGTGATATACACCTCTGTTAGGGGTTCTATACCCACACATGTCAGTTGGGGGTGTTTTGTGTGTTTTTCAATGTCTGTGTAGGGAGCAATGCATTTTAACCTAGCCAAACTCACTACAATTCAAATGTCTTACTTTGGCAATCCTGCTGATGTCATCCAATGTGATATACACCTTTGGGGAAAGAGTACTCCAGTAATCTCCATGGCACGTACTATAACCATGTACTGCTGTAGTGTAATAAACTAGTTAGGTAGGAGTTCTAATACCAGACATTGCAGGTGTGTGTGTGTGTGCGTGTGTGTGTGTGTGTGTGTGTGTGTGTGTGTGTGTGTGTGTGTGTGTGTGTGTGTGTGTGTGTCTCTGTTTGTAACTCGTATCGTGTAAGGAGGTGGTTGTGAGTGTGTAACAACTGGGCCCAATGTGGAGCGGGTTTTGCAAATTTCTTATATGGTAGCCCTAGTATATATGACAATGTCCACCATACAGGGATAACAGATGTGAAATAGACAAGAGGCTGTGGTGTAAATCCATACCCATACATGTGACATCAAGGCCAGGCAAACAAAGTTAGTCACCCTAGTATTAGCCAGAGAACACTCTCAACCCGTGTCTCATAAACACACACTTGCCAGGGAATGACATTAGCATGCTATCAATGTAGGTGCAGGTTAAACCTGCTATCCATTACCAATTCCTGCCACATGAGGCCAGGACTGGCACATCTGATGATAATCTGTGTGTACAACATGGGGCAGACTCCCCAGGTACAGTTTCACATGTCACTGTACATGCATTTGGGAGGTGTGCACATCACAGACACCGTCCATGTAATAGACTAAGGAACACATACATGGCAAGCAATACACAGCATTGGCCACATGCAATAGTCATCCAGGTGACTGGATGGTGAATACAATACCCACCTGTGTGGGCAAATCCAGAAACTACAGCCCTGAGCCACAATGCAGACCATTGTCATGTGGCCTGATGCCAATGTATACCCATCACCTAGCCTTTTATAGCCATCTGGCACAGTTGACCACTACACACCCGTGAATCAATGCACCCATGCATGTCAGTACTGGCACCCTGTGTGTGTGTGTGTGTGTGTGTGTGTGTGTGTGTGTGTGTGTGTGTGTGTGTGTGTGTGTGTGTGTGTGTGTGTGTGTGTGTGTGTGTGTGTGTGTGTGTGTGTGTGTGTCTGTGTGTATGTGTGTTGTATGATGCATATGTTTACATTCACACTCACTACAACCCCCATTGGCATATTGAAGCATGCTGTCTGATGTCAGACACCTCCCCATACCCTTTGCCCTTATAACCTCTGTATGACTTCTGTGGTGCATGTGATATCTGCACAGTAATGTGTTGTGGCAGTCTCACTAGTGATGAGTTGTGTTATTGGCGCTGCCAAGTGTGTCAATGTGTGTGCATCCCTGTGAGAATGTGGCTGTGTTGACGCTGGCACTTTTTCATGCGGACGGGCACGTGTACTACACCTATTGTATAGCTACCATATCCCTGTTGCAGATGTCACTTACCATCGCAGATAAGTTCTGAGGGCTCCACAACATATAACCTATGTGGGGCATCCAATAACTGCATAGAAATGTGATAGCACTAGATAGTTGTCAGGGGTTTGATACCCTGTGTTGGTAGGTGTGTGACACAAACATGCTTAAGTTTTATTCTTCCACCCCTCCCTGACTTGTCTTTGCCTCTGTCTGCCTCTCTCACTCTATCTCTGGTGGATGTGGAGACCTACACCTGCTTTGCTTAGGCAGCAGCATGTGTATTTTAAGTAATGCTCATGATCAGCTGATGGCCTCTGCATGAATTGCAGCCCTCCCCAGCTGATTTCATGTGGAACAGCTGTGCTAACATTCCCATAGCCAATTGCATGGAAACACACTCCAGTATCTAGGAACATCATGTTGGTGTTGGGCCTTTTCATTCACTGTGAGCAGGAAGTCAATCTGTTGTTTGGCAAACAGCATCTCAGATGGATTGGGGATTTACCTCTAACAAAATACACTGTAGAAACAGGGCAACACACAGGAGGGGGATGTGCCTGACCTGACTTCAGACTATAAATGCTGCTATACTGCATTTGGAGTAATGTTGGTTTAACAGGTGTGTGTGGATATGGCTGTCCTACATGTTTTAATACCTGCCATGCCAGTTCTATGGTTATGAGGAATCCCCATCTGTAGGGTCATCTGCAGACTGGGCAGTATGTGGTGCCTTTGGTTTCATGTGTTACTCACAGAGCATCTATCTGTGAACTGCAGAAGGTAGTGTGAGGATTGCAGCCTGTCGGTGAAAGCCGTGACAGTTACTGACTTCATATCCCTCATAGGACATATGTTGTAGCAAACCCTGTTACAACAGTAACTGTATGAGGTTATCACAGCAACATGTCAATATTGGCCCTGTGTATGTGCTTCCAGCCACAACTCTGTCAACCTTTGTACATATGTCATGCATTAAGAGCTGCATATGTGCTGTACACCATAATTAGTGTCATCATATCTGATAACAAGCCAGTGAGATTTCAGACTGCTACACATGTTATGTACAGTAGGGGTTATATTTGATGACATAATCTGGACATTCTGTGGTTGTTTGTACAGTACTGAGGTCTGTGTACTTATGGTGAATGTTGACAGTGTGTGTATTGTTAATATGTACTTTGGCCTGTGTACAGACAGTAGTAAAAGTAATTGTTCTTGGTCCTGTCCTATCTGATGTTACATGCTGTGCCACTGTACATTACCATATTGGCTTACATGTTTGTAGGGCCATACACACATATGTCCCATACCACAGACAGGCATCAGACCACACTATGTAGTGGCACAGTATATGTAGGGTTAGTGTGTGCGTGGCACATTTGAGAATGGTGTTGAACAGATAGTCCATATACTGTAATATTATGCTAGCTTACCATATGTGGCTGCATTCACATTGGTTGTGGTTAGGCACTTTCACGCAGGTGTATCTTACTCTGTGTTGTGACATTCCTATAGAGCCTGCTATATATGCAGGTACATGTGCATTCCCCCATAGGAGATGTAGGCCAGTGTTGAGCCAGTCTGCCTGTAGCCTGCACAGTGCTTTGTTACATGCCTAGCAACTTAATGTACTTACCCAGTGAGATGTTAGGTCCAGATACTTGCCAGATGTACTGCTGCCGGGCCTCCCTTAACAGTCATGTATGTCAGGCAGAGCAGTGGGATGCTGATGTTAATATCTAGTGGGTAGTATGAGGCCATGGCACCTCTGTACCAGCAGTTATTATGTGTCAGGAGAGACAGGGGTGTGTGAATGCATAACCTATGGGGGCGAATTTATACCAGTGGTTATGTGTTATACCCATCTACATGTCTGTTAACATCCGTATTAACAGGCTTGGTCCACATTTTTGCACTAAGGGGTTCTGTGTATACCTCTGGACTGTAAAGAGTGTTTCAGAATGTCCACATATATTGGCCAATATCTCTGCTGTAGTCCATAGGAGCATTACATGCTAGCAGTGGTACTGTTCTATGATGTCCTTAGGATGTCTGTCAGTAGCCAATGGCACACATGTGAAAAGCAGATGTGACCTCCCACACACACCATGTCAGTGAAGACAACCCCTATTACAGTAGCAATAGTCTACTAATATACCTGCTATATAGACCTGATATCTCCTTGCACTACAAAGTTGGGACTATAGGGGCTGAGGTAGGGCTACACTCCATGTTCAGGACATATGGTGAAAATATATGTACATATAATTATCCAGATATCTATATAGATAATTATACATATACATATCAATATATATATATAGATGGGTATGTATATGTACATAGATATACATATACACACCCAGATATATACATATACAGAGCAATATATGTCTACACATATACAGATAGTGATACATATGCACATATACATATGGATATCTACATATATATTGTCAGTAGTAGGTATATCAGAATAGATATGTATGCAGATATAGTCATAGATATCTACATATATAACAACAGAACTAGGCATATCTGTACACATAGGATGTGCATACATATATAGCTATATACACATATAGCTATATATACATATACGTATATCTATATATACGCATATGTGTGTGTATGTATATATATATATATATATATATATATATATATATATATATATATAGATATACATATGTACATACGAAGAGATGTACACATGGTCATATATATTTAGCACTATACAGATGTGTATGCAGACATATGAATGAGTATACATGTGTGTGTACATGTAGACATATATAGACCTATTATATGTATACAACCATATTCCTGTCATGAGTAGATGTCACGGTTGAGTATACCCTCCCACATGTATCTCACCGTATGTATCTGCTATGTGCACATTATGATAAAACAACATATGTGATGCAACAGTCATATTAATAACAATGACTAAACAATTTAGGAACTACAGTCAAATGTTCAATACTACTCAATAAATGTATTGACAGCTATATTGGTAAAACAACAGCAGTTTTCATAGTGGTTAAGTGTTGTGACTTCAGTGTAAAGGGTCCTGGGTTCAAGACCTGCAAGGGCTGTTCATTTTGTTGCTAAACAGGACAAGGGCTGTCGGATAAAGAGTGTTTAAGGCAGTTTTGAGCAGCTTTAAGTGGGTTTGTGTGGGTTTGCATGAAGCTAAGCGGTGCTAAGTTATGGGTAAACATAAGGGCACTTACACAGTGTAGGCAGCGCTTACCAGTGTGCAAATCAGCTTAGCTGTTATATTGCAGCAATGTTAATACCTGTTAAGCATAGCTTAGCCCTGGTAACCAGGACACACGACCCAGTCTGATAACCTGTAATAAGTTGTATGCAATGCCATGTACAATACATGCATCTATGTGCTGTCATTACAGTTGCAAGGGGTGTGAGTGTCATGTGTGCGACACAGACATATATGAGGCCTGTATAGCACTGTTATCCATGTGAATGTGTTACATACAGGTGTGGTAGCCCAGGGTGCATACTGTCACACTGACATGTAATATATCATGGTAGTACTATTGTTGACAGTGCTAACCCAGGCAAGAGCAGATTGCTTAATGTAGTACTGACAACAGGCACACCTGCAAGCATGGCTGGACACAGAGGCCTCCCTGTTGTATCCCTGGTGTGTAAGCTGTGTCACAGTATATACCTCTTACTGGTCTGTCAACACACTCATGCCTCTGCATAGCTACCTGCCAAGCTGATGACTGTTAGTCCCTGTACAGATGTGCAGATGGCAGGTATCCAGCTGGGATATGTACACCTATGCTTTATTGATGCCCTCCTATGCTTGTGGCATGTGCATGAGATGCATATCCTGGTAGTACCAATGTTGGGGCATACTATGGGTTGTATCCCAGTTGCAGACAATGTGTGATGGTGGGTATGGAAGAGTGTAATCATGGGTTTCAGGGAGTACAATATCCAGTGGGGGATGTGGGTGCTGTGTACACTGTTATTACACCAAGGTACAGCAGGTATATGTCCCATGTACCACGTTATGGTTACCACTGTCAACATCAATCATACAGGTAACTGTTACCACACTCCAGACCAGTTATGCATGTGATGTGTGCAGCCTACCTGTAACACATTGGAGACACGGTCATGTTAGCAGTGATAGGCCCTGGTATCTCAGATGTGTGTCTGCTTGTTACGTGAATGTAAATGTGTATATGATGATATGTCACACAATGTATCATCCAAATACACCTATTACATCCCCCAATAGCATATGCACATGTCGGGGGATGTTCTGCATGTACCATGTAACCTGGGACACACCTCACCCTAAATGCTGTGAGATGTGTGCAGTGTAAGCCACACACATCAGTATCATGACATAGCTAGGTAGGGGTCTAGTCCCAGTGTTGCCAAGTAACAGTGTACGTGTATGTGGATGGGTCTACATAAGGTTGCAGGGTATACATGCCTCAGTGGGGCACCTGTCTATGTGGCACAGGCAATAACCAGTTTAGTAACCCATGAAATGTGTTCGATTGTACCCCAGATATGTCACAGCCATGGTGTCAGCACAGTGACTTACCCCATTGTGGAATAGGACTGCAGACCATACTTGTGCTGACACATGCACATGTACAACACAAATGGATAACATTATAGGGACTACAATCAACCAGTGTTACTAACAGCTATAATAAATCATTGCTGGATGGCTACACTACCTCCCAAATATGCCTCACACTCTACTCCCTACAACATGTTACACTGTAGTACTGTGGTACACTGTTGTACAGTCACTGTGTGCATCAGAACCATATCACCCTGTCCTTGCATCGATGGTATGGATGACAGGGATGGGGCATAGGTATCATCATATGTACAGGGTGTGGTGTTGGCTTGCCATAGGCTGAGAGTGGGCCATACATTTCACACCATGTATGTGGGTGAGGGGTGTACTGTGGGGAGCTGGGTGAGGTGATGTGGTGTGTGTAGGTATGATTTTGCCCTAGGTATGTTTGCATAGTTTGTGGTTATGCATGCACACAGTTTTGCCATGTGGCTGCCCTACACAGTTGTTTATGGACAGCTGCAGACCATACCTGGCAGGGTGTGCAGTTCACTGCCTCCAGCCATGGACACGTGGACTGTGCCTGCCAGGCATTCCACGGGCACATCCAGGTACAGGCCTCGATGTGCTACTCTCACCTGCTGATGACATTTGTCAGCTGGTACCAGGTCCCTTCTGGGACTGGCCAGGACTACGTGCACGTGGCCTGCTGTGCTGTGGTGTAGACAGCACACCCCCTGCACTGCCGGGGCTGCTACTGCCACTATGGAAGCCCCTTGGTGTCCTGGCATGTCCATGTTGACTACCAGCTGTTGGCATTGCTGGCCTACATACACACAGCTGTCGCCGCACTCCTACCACATGTTCAAGCACAGACCACAGTCGATGAGGGCCACCATCTCACCAGACCATCTATCCATGAACTCAGTTACTCCATGGATGGCACTAGCCAGTTCACAGGCATTGTTATTTGAAGATGTGAGAGCAGCCCTCTGCAGCCTCAGGCCCTGTCTGTGGTAATGTTCTATACATGCTTGCACCACCATGACAGCCTGAAACAAGCTTCTGCTGGTACCAGCTATGTTGCCTCTGCCAGGGGCATGATGTCTAGCGGCCCTCCCACGAGCAACCCAGGGAAATCTGTTTATGTGGTGGCCTACTGGACATCTGGCTATGCCTGCTGCGACTGGTCACAGTAGGCATGGTTACCACACTTTCCTGTGCACTGCCACCGAACGCCAGCTGTTCCTCCGCTATGGCCGCTGGTGATGGGGTGCATATAGGCACTGAAACTGTGTGCGGTGGTTAGGTGGCTAAAAGGGGATGTCAAATGTTGGCACAGTGTTGGCCCCTGAGAACTCCACTTGAGTCTCAACATTATCATCATCATCTTCGGTGTCTGTATGGACACCAACATATGATTGCATGCAGTAGGGACCCTGACTCACCCCGCCACCTGTGGGGGAAAACAATAAACACACTTTAAAACCTGTAGAGCATTGCCTAACAGTACCCCCCCACACACACACACACACACACACTCACACATGCACACACGCACACACACACACACACACACACACACACACACACACACACACACACACACACACACACACACACACACACGCACGCACGCACATGCACACACAAGCACACACACACACACACACACACACACACACACACACACACACACACACACACACACACACACACCCATACACACACCTCTGTAATACCTACCTGTCCATGGCTTTATAGACAGTCCCACATATATGTCCATGTGTTACCCCATCCTGCATCGCACTTGTTAACATACACACATTGATACCACTCATTAACAACACAGTCCTCTAAATGCCCACACAAGCAGCCACAACACAAGGTCTGTTGCTTCTTTATCTGCCTGACCTGTGTGTTGTGGATTTACATGGCCTCACTGCTGTCATTCGGTATGCACCCTCTGTATGCCCTTTAATGATGTGAATGGCCCCTATATGTGTGGGCTACTATGTTGTATCCATAATATCTCATACTGGTGTGTCATGTGTATGTAATGCTCAGTACATGCCAGATATGCTGCTACTTCAGCCTATCATGTGACAACTGTAACATTTGGATACACTCCGTGGTGTTGTCTAGTACTTCCCCAATGCATCTGTAGAGCTGCATACGTGGGTTGTAGGTGACCTCTCTGCTGACTGCGATATTAAGTGTGTACCTGGTGTCTACCTTCCCTCTGGATGCCTTTTCCATGCTACAGACCATACTATACTATTTGCTGTCCTGTGAATACACACATGACAGGTATTCCTGGTGTTTAATGTGGCATTCCATTTCCATGTACTGCACAGTCCCAAAGGGAGGTACAGTCGTATGAACACCCCACAATCACACATGTGCATACATGGCCACACACACAAACACACACATGCACACATGCATTCTACATGCATCTAACTCACTCCACTTCATCAGAGTGACCCTGCAGGCAAACTAACTAACCACCAGGATGCCCACACACAGACATACAGGTGAGGTTGCACAATGATAGTACACACAGTCTTCCTATTACCCATCGGCCAACATGCAGAACATATGGTACAGAACAGCATGCAGTTAAGCTATAGTCAACCCATGCTAGCAACAGTATACAAGTGTGTGATGTATGTGCTGTGTCACTAGATGATGCCCCTTCCCCTGGATTCCACTGCACCCATGTACACAGTATTGCTGTACACCTGTTCTGCACCCTGCCATGTACTGTACACCACAACTCACAGGTGTACAACCCATTGCAGAATGTGTAGTACTGTGTCAGTTATGTCAACTTTACTTCTCACAGCCCCTATGTTTTTCAGCAACACATACCTGGGATGATATGTGGAAAGTTGTCATTGGTGAATGCCTGATGCCTGATCTACAGCTGTCAACATCAACAGACCATGAATGACCACTGCAATACTCTTACACTGACAACCATCAGAGCATATCATGGCTATAGGGGGTGTACACACCTTTATTGATTTTACACACACATCCTTGATCTGCCATGGGACCACATCACCGCATATCTTAGCAGTACAAAAGCCTGATATGTGACATATGTCCTGTACTTTAACATGCAGTGTCTGCAGATTGTGTTATGTGTATGGCTGCTGACCACAATGCATACACACCATGTGGGCATATGTTTGCAGACTCTTATCATGACGGTTTATTGCACCTCTTGTTGTGTGTACTACAGCAGTCACTGCTCCTGGCAGGGGTATACCACAGTGAGCCATCTGCATTTACCAGTGTATGTTCAGTCACCCTATACATGTCCCCCTTTTCTGCATGACTGCAAGGTCTACTCATGTGCATCCCATGGTGTTCACACACTGCCATCATTATTGCTGTGTGGGTAGGGTTATGGCTGCCACAGGTCCTGAACCTGACTATGTGCAGATAGAGCCATTCCTACCATCCTTAGGATCCCTGCTGCAGTGCACTGGTGTGTCATGCTGAGACCCTCCTTCTTCAGCTTTTATGCAGATGCATGACAAGTAAGCCCTACACATGTGTGTCACTTTGCAGTGTCCCATACACTGAACACCACATGTTGCAGCCTAGACCCAGCTGATAATGTGGACTTCTGTAATGCCTTATGCCATAGTGTATCTCTGCAGCAGTAGCCATTGTCCTACAGGTATATACACTGTTGTTGCACTGTATATGGGTGTTGTTCTGAACATGTCACTACTGTAGGCCATGTCTACCACCAGTATGTTACTCCCTGTGGACACATTCCGCAATGACAGGATTTTAGTTATCAAGTAGGTGTCTGACATACCCTTCCAATACCCCATCATGGTCACCCCTGTGAGACCGTGCATTTCACAGCAACAGTACATGCATATGTACAGCATGCATTCAGGGTAGGTGTGTTAGATGTGTGCATGGAATATACCATCACCATTACATGCCCGGTGTGCTGGTAAGCATCTACATAAAACATACTCCCCAGCTACAGGCTGCTGCCTTGTTGGTATCCCACAGGAAAGTACATAAGAGGGTGACAGATGTAATGTCAGTGGCTACACCTGTGGCAGTGCTACAGGGTGGATGCAGTATTACCATACATCAATGGTACATTCCCATGATACTACCACATCTAGACATCTGTTTATCACTACAATGCAGCAACACAATATATGTATGACATGTCAGGTATGCATGATCTACCTGTACCAATGCGGATGTTTACACAAAAGTGGTCTAGTGATGTGCCCTGTGTTCTTACCTGCACGCTACTTGGCTGGTGTGTGGGTGACACCCACCTCCACAAAGGAGTCCAGTGGTTGTTAGCTGTCCAGACGGGCAGGTGCTACAGGGTTGGCCAGGAGCTCCTCCACACGTGTCAGGGGGATGGATGGCATGGCCCACCCCAGTGGTGAGGTGATTCCCCCCAGACTGCAGCAGCACACCAATGGGCATTGCGAAGCAGGTCAGTACAATAATGCTGGACCTGCTCATAACTGCAGTTGTGCAGTCCGACATAATTGACCCTGTGGAGTAGGTCGTTCCACAGGGCGGTCTGCTCCTGCTGCTCATGTGCATGCCTGCCAAACAGCACTGGATAGTGCTGGATCATGTGTACTATCAACACTTTATTCTCCACATGGGAATAGGTGGGCAACTGTGCATGTGCTATCTTGGCTGAAAGACATAAAGATGGAAACAGGTCTGAGCAACTCATACAGCAAGGTTACCACAGTTCATAATACACATCTCTGTCACCCCCTCACCATATCAGCCTCAACAAACTGTACATACAACTCATTAGGGATGGCTACAGCTTAACTACCAGTTGGACAGACATTGTATTGTACCACACCTTCTGCTATGTGATTGTAGCCATGTCCCTTATGTGGATACTATCATTGCTGGCCTGTTACAGACAATTCACCTGCATGCCATTGTCAGGGCCACTATGGTTACATATATGCCAGTGGTATGGCTGCTCTGAGATTGCTGCACATCTGACAGTCTGTGTTATTGGGGATATTTATGCATGCTGTTGGACATGTACCAGGATTGTGTAGATTATTACTACCAACATATGTTCTATAACAGTGACACAATAACTTGCATATGTTTTATTGGCCAGCAGATTCACCTCTCCAAACCCATCTGCCCATGATACCTATGTGCGTCCCAGCCTGGGGCCTCCTCATGTACTGTTGCAGCAATACCATCGGGTGGAACCACCCAGGGGATGTTGCCCCCCCCCCTCAGGGTACACACAGACATGTTCCTGTCCCCTGAGCTCAGGTCTAGGGCCTGTTCCATACCGGGCTCCACAGACACATGAGGGATGTGCTACTTCAGTCTGAGGCACCCAGTACACATTCACAGGGCCAACGTGCTCCTCCTGCTCAGCCTCCAGACTAGGCACCTTCAGGATGTGGATTGCTGTTTTGAGTAGCAGTGGGTGGGAGGCTTGTTCCCATTGTGCCCATATTGGGGTGCATGGGGCATCCACATCACAGAACACACACACCATTCACAGTGTTTACCCACCACATGTGTCACATACCACCCCTGTAGACTGTTCTCTATATCTACCAGTCCTGACCACCTCCACATGTATACCTGCCATACTTTCCCATATTCCCATTGCATACTTCACAGACAGGGGCAATGTGGTCCCAACAAGGGACTAACATGTGACATACTTGTCCATGTTGCACACACTGATAGCTGTAGATATCTGTGTGTATTGCTATGTGTGATGGTGACTGGCACATAGCATGCATCACTGTGGTAGTAATATAGGGGACATGTCTTTACACACATATATGTTTGTGTGTGTGTTTGTATATATGCAGACGTGCATATAGGTATATATCTATATATGTATAGATATATGTGATGTATATATGTGCACATATATATGTCTACACATGGGTATATGTATATTTCTGAACATACATGCTGATATACACATATATCTTTATATATTGTATATGTGACATATGTACACATATGCATACATATATGTGGGGTACATTCAGACATCAGCTCCACAATCTCACAACATGTTCTTGCACAGCTGCACTGTTCTTTCTTGCTACAACACAGACAGGTGCCACATATGGACACGGTATGACATTAGGGGGTATATGTATGACTCGATTGCAGATAACCCTATTACACACCTATGGCATTCTGGCATGCTACATTACAGATTCATCTGAGTATCCTGCCAGTGGTGGGCCATAGATCCCACATGTCCATCATAATGGCATTACTTCCACCACCAGTTATTGGCCACGTAATATACATACTTCCCATTACATGATGCACACTATGATGGCTTACATCTTGTGGGTCAGTGCTGACCTGCACAGTTGACAGCTATGGCCCACTACCCACAGGGACAGACACTATTGTCCATAGCAGTTGTTCAGTTGAACATCATCACAACAACACCTGATGCCACATATAAATCATTCCACATCATCTATCCCATTATGATGGACCAGGTACTACATTATATTACATGTATATATATATACGTCAAATACCTGTTGTGGGAATGATGTATTGTTGAATGACAGCTGGCTAAATGCTTTTGACATAGGCTTTAATTTTGCAGAGATTTGTCTTTCTTTCTTTTCTCTCTCTCTCTCTCTCTCTCTCTCTCTCTCTCACTCCCTGTTTCTCCAGTAAATGGATTGAGCTGCTTTGAATAGATTTCAGCCTGGCTTTAGTAGGTGATGCACATGATCAGGTGATGGCCTCTGCACCATTCAGTGTTCTCCACTTGCTAACTGCATGCAGCTTGCTGTGTAGTACTTCCAATTACCATTGTCATGGCAACCACCTACTATAAATCCTTACATCATGTGGACATGGTCCATTTACCTTTCCTGTGTGATGGACATCCTTCCTGTGTGTGGGCATCAGTGTTACAGACAGTAGATAGCAATACCTCTTACAGGAGAACTGGCACACTCAGGCCAGCTACATATTTGTAAGAGGCTCCAGAACTACAGACAGAGAGTGAGTAGAGTTGTGTTATGCTTTGTATAGTACTGGAGTTACAGGGTGTGTGTGTACATACTAGTTTACCTTGGAATGCAGTCTGTCTGCATAGCTCTCAACTGTGGACTTATCCTCTTGGTGGTCAGAGGTGTGCCTATCATGTTTTGTCTGTCCACCACATAGGTCCTGTGTCAGATATTTCACTGGAAGTGTGTGTGTTGAGTGCTATCAGTACATGGCCACATCCATTTATGTTTCTAACCTCAATTTCCTGTCTAAGGGTATGTTACAGACTATCCTGTAACACCAGCAACTTGCTTAGTGTATGGCAACAGTTTTCCACATATGGGCCTGTGTTCCAGCCTCTGTCCTCCACCTATACACCAAGCTTTGCACATATGACATGCTGTCAGGGGTTGTTCTCTAGTGGGCTGTGAGTATATCATACTGCCATTGCTACCATCAGTCCACTGCTGTTGTATTCCCCACACATACAGTGAGGCTGGGGCCTTATATGTGTGGGCTTCACGTACACAATACATGTGTGCCCTTATGCACTCCAGAGGTCAGTGTATGTAATAGTGGTATATGGCCCTGGATGTACAGTACCATACAATTCACACACACACACACACATATATATATATATATATATATATATATATATATATATATATATATATATATACACATTTTTTTTTCATAAATTGGGTTAATGCAGGCCTACTGCCTCCTGCCATACAGACTGGTCTGTTTGTCAGTGTGCTTGTGATGGTGTCAGTTATGCCTTGTTATGTAACAGTTACATCCCATTTAGTCAAGTGAAGTCTTTACCGCCTAGTGATTTTGTACAGAGTGTAGATAGAGGCTGCTGAACTATACACCTACATTGCTTACTGTTGATTGTTTGGTATCCTGTGGCCCAGTCTGTCTTTACTATTGTACAATTTGAAGGGCTTGGCCTGGACAGCAACATTTATGAACATTTCCAGGCTACTGCATTAGTATAACTATTTCACAGTTGCATTACTCTATTTATATGGATGTCAGTGTCTGAACAGCTATATTACATGGCATATAAAACTGTAATAGTACACAAATAAAGGTTTTCCATTTCTGCAAACCTGTGTGTGGTGTTTCATCCTATGACCTCTCTGTGGGTATATGTTGTAGGCAATGATTGTCATTTGTATGGGTGGCCCATACAGTGTCCAGTTGTTAAGGTGTTAACTGTAGGCATAGTGGCTGTTCCATATTGTGTGCACCTTCTACATATGTACCTTACTGTACATATCTCTGCATGTGTATGTGTAGTCACATGTATATCTAGATTTGTATATATATATATATATATCTGTATCTGCATATATGTGTCGATGTATATATATCCTGGGGATGGTGATAGCGTCCACATTTTACATTTTCTATGGGAGCCAGGTTGTACTGCATGATATGTTACCAATACCAGCCTGACATCATACAGGTGGGATGTAGTACTGTTAACATCTTGTGCCCATGTCATGTCAGGTCCTGGTTATGGGATCTGCAACACTTGTTAGTGTATTGTAGGGTGTACGTGTTTGGCTGTGGGGGTTATACCTATTTGTACAAGAAGTATATTGTTTGGGGCCTCTCAACCCCATTAATGGTGCATGTGGACATGTATGTTTTAGTTAATCTACCATTGTTATCTACAGATGAATGGCCATATATATATATATATATATATGTATATATATCTATATATATGTATATATATATATATATATATATATATATATATATATATATATATATGCTTATATATATATATATATATATATATATATATATATATATATAAAACTATGTCTGGATATATCTACATAGATATATATTTGCTTACATATATGTAACTTGGCATTTGCATGTATATATGTTTATATATATATATATATATATATATATATATATATATATATATATATATATATATATATAGATATATAGATATACATATATAGATATGTTGTATCTGTTTAGATATTAATATATTTACACGCACACATACATCTCAATGTTGGAATACATTCTCTGTACTGCTGAATGACTGGGCTGGTTGATATGTTTTGGAAAACATCAGAGTTATGTATATCTGCCATGGCTGAGTGGTAAATCACTTTGTCTATGGTGTGCAGGGTCCTGGGTTTGAACCTTGCAAAGACTGCTTATTTTGTTGCTGGGCAGAACACAGGCCATTGGCTACAGAGTGATTAAGGCACTTTAAAGCGGGTTTGCATGGAGGTAAGCACTGCTAACTTCTGGTTACAGTTTCTTATACACTGTTAGCTTCTGAATTTCTTAACCTGTGTAGGCATTGCTAACCCCTTTGCAAACAGGCTTAAACCTGCTTATTGCTGCTTAAAAGTGCTTACTCCCACTTATCCCTGAGCTAATTTCTTTAAAAGAAAAGAAAAGAAAAAGGGGTTGATAGGAAAGTGGTGAAAAAAGGGGCACAAAGAGGGAAAAACAGTAGGGAAAATAGCCAGGGGTGTGCAGGAAGGGTGTAGGGAAGGTCCATAGCTGCCCATTTCTTTTACAGCAACAGCTGTGCATATACACTGAATTTGGAGGTAGATTTGGACACTCAAACCCCTGGGAGAGGGGTGAGGACAACAGTAATAAGTTGTGATGCCAGTTAGACCAGATTATATGTGTCCAGTGGGCTCATGTGCAAAATGAACAGCTATGGATGGGTCGAGATTTTTTTGTGGGAACAGATTACCCTTTTTTTAATTTCAGGTGAGAGTGGATTGTTGAGGAGGGGTAGTAGGTATATTTGGGGAAGTAGGTTGGGTAGGTTAACAGACAAGGCAAACAAGATGTATACAGGGGTGGTATATGACACATGTGGGGGTAAACACCTTCATGGGGAGGGGTGTTGGGATATCAGAAGCCCACAACCCCCCTAGTGGTAACAGTGGGACTGAGGTCCCCACCTATGGGCAGTCACCAGAGCACCTTCACAGCCCTGAAGGTGTCTGTGCTGGGGGCTGAGTCGCAGAGCCAGGCTGACTCTCTAATAGCGACAAGCAGCCCTCGAGCTGGCATAGAAAAACACCAAACAGCTAGCTGATCTCTCTACTCACCACAACCCCGACCTGGTGACAGGTGACAGGTGCTTGTCCGCACCCACTCCTGGGGGGTGAGCCCCATACCCTGAGGCAGTTCCACCCAAAGGTGGTGCAGGACCAACAGACAGGGAGGTCCCGAGTTGGGCCCCAGACATGCTGGTGCCTGGTGCAACTGCCAGCTGAGGTGGGACAGGTGGGTTTGCTGGGACTGGCCTTCCCAAGTGTGCTATAATGTTTAGATTTCATCATCATTTGTGGGTTAGTAATAGTCAACACATTCCAGGGTTAGGTATATCAGCATGCATAGATATTCCCATTAACCCAGACACCAGATATGGAACAGTTGCATAGCCAACAGAACACATGTATAAATGGGACCACAGTGGTAATAAGAACAGCATGCAGGTACATTGATGGCACCATGCCACCAATGTTGGAATAATTCAATATAGCACATGCATGGGAACCATCAAAATATTTATCAAACAATTGGACATTATCAGAACATAGGTGTCATTACATACTGTTTGGGGTAAGTATGTTGATTATTGCTGGAGATATGGTGTGGGGGAGAGAAAGATGTCAATTAGCAACTAGTATATTCCTGTAGTCCACATCACTTTCCTAGTCAGTGCTGTTATCTGTACTTTACAAGTCTTACTACACTACCCTATAGCCTTAGTTTGGACAGTGATATGGCTGTTGTCATCATTACACATGAACCGGTTTTACCTGCAGTATACACCTCTTACCTGGTATACCTGTGGAGGGAATGCTTGTTAACACTAACTGTACACATACTCCCAGATTTCGGGTTGTTGTTTTGCACATAGCTATCCAACTCTTTCTGCACAGACTCTAGCCATGTGTTGACCATATGCTGGTGTGCCATGACATATCTAAAATATTGCCCTCTTCCACCTTTAGTGACCTGACACACACATATACATGCTTTCCTACATAGTTATATTATGTAGCACAGTATGGATGACAGTAACCAGTGATATTTTATTATTCAGAGAAACTGCAACACTCAGAATTCCTTACAATATTAGAGTGAACAGTACCAGTACAGGTTATAATGGTCTATATTTCTCAGCACCGTGTTCGTATGCAACATACCTGTGGGAGCAATGTTTGTTAGCACTACCTGACTGTTGCCACACAAAGTTCCAGATTACAAATTGGTATTATGCACATACCTCTCACCTTGTTACTGTACACACTCTGGTCACAGCTTGACAACATGGGAGTGTAGATAGGTTATTCTTGAAATATTACTCTCCTAACAGTTTCAGGGGGTGCTACAGTGACAGGTGTGTTCTCATGATGTTTGACAATCACTTGTATTCCCTGTTTGCTAGCTAAACATCTGGGATCATCTCACAGACTTACCAGGGGGACAGGGGGACAAGCAGCAGATATGGGCACAAATACTGGACATTCTGGCCTCATCTGTACAGTTGTGGGGTATGAATCTGTATGCAGCCTAATTCCACTCCCAGGATTCAGACCATGGCTGTGTCTGCTACAACTTAAACACTGTCCATCACAGTTGTGTCTGCTATATAGATATTGCTGTATATCTCCTATCTGCTTTCTGTCTTATTAATCCCCTGTACTTTTGCATTCTGACCTTGTATTACAACACTCATATACAGATTTCTTAGACAGTTATATGTTGTTGGACAGTGTGGGCGACAGTGATGTGTAATACCACATTATTCAGAGCAACTGCATATCATTCTTGTATTTTTGGGCATAGTGTTGGTATCTGACAGACCTGTGGGAGGAATGTTTATTAGCACTACCTGAATGTTCCCACACACAGTATCAGATTCCACATTACTATTATGCACATACATCTCACTCTGTTACTGTACACATTTTGACCACAGCTTGACGTGGCTTCTTAGTCACATAAGGTATTGGAGAGTTGCTAGTGTGCCAGCTTTGCTCATCTCATAGCTGTGTGTCAATCAGTTGTATTTCCTGTTTGCTGCCTATATGTCTGAGATCATCCTACTAAATTCCCAAGGGGACAGGTTGATAGGCAACAGATATGGGCCACTTTACTAGACATACTGGACATAACTGTACAGTTGTGGAGTATGATTCTGTATGCAGACGACTACCACTGGCAGGATTTGAACTGTGGCTGTGTGCTCTAAAAAAACAACAGTTCACTTCTCAGTTGCATGTGCTATTCAGTTTTTGTTGTCCGCATTTTCCCTGTTAACTGTCTGCATCTCTCAGTTGTACTAAATGGCTCTGGGGATTACACCTGTCATATACCGGCATTCCTACACATTCAATTTATGGTGCACAGTGTGGGTAATAGTGCTTAATACTACAGTACTATTACATGATTGCATATGATACCAGGATATACACATGCAGTCCAGCAGTTAGACCTGTTTTGTCTGGCTATTACACTTTTATTGACTTACAAACAATATGAGACTCTTCCTGCCATATACTCTTGTGTATGCAGTACTTGCCTTGAACAATACAGGTTTTATACAAGCAATTAATTTACTACTACTTTTATTTTTATTTCCTATGATAGTAAATGCATGAGTATTACTGACCTGCCTCATGTTGCAACCTTTCCAGGTGACTGATGTGGGCCTCCTGGTTCGCGTCTCACTCCATTGCAGCTGTGGGGGACATAAGAGGAATATTTAGCCATACCTATCCATGATATACCTGAGCTGGCAAATATTACACACATACTGGGGTGATGCTTACATATAACTGGAACATCCCCTGCCGCTATAGCCTCCTGGAGCCACTCCTCCAAGAGGTCCCCCTTACACCACTTCAGGTCGGCATAGTGGTGCCTGACCTGCTCACCAGTTCGGGGTATGCCAGTGGCACTGGTGAGGTCACGGGCAAAATGGACCCAGGCCTCTGCCTTATATTGGAAGCCCTGGTACTGGCCCTGCAGCAGTCTCTGAGCATGGTCTTTAACTAGGAGTCCTGCCATGACATTGGACTCCTGGATGCACCAGTTCTGCACCTGGAAGTGCACACCTTCATCTCTTACTGCCATAGTGCCTGCAAAGGGAAGCTATAGCCAGTTATGAGATGTATTCCCACCTCTTGGGTTTAAGAAGGGCCGATTTTCCACACTTTTCCATGATTGGCCAGTTTTGAAAAGGCTATGCTATGGGCAAGAAAAAATGTTTAACTGCACCAGACTTACACCAAAAAACAGTTTTATTACAAAAAACAAAGACAAAATGTTAGCGTTTTCATGATTATCACAATCACTTCATCAGACAAGAAGATTACTTAAAAATTCAAGTTTAAATATCTTAATAGCAGTCAGCTGATGAAATCTGATATAACTCCAATTACATGTTTAAAGTTGTATAACAGTCTTAAAAACAAGAAGTCACAGGTAACCTTAAGTCCAGGAGTCCAACAAACGAATTTCCTTAACGCAACTTTATTAATTCAAATAACAGCGTTTTCGCCACTCTTATGAATGCAGCTTCATCAGAGAAACAAATAAAAGTGCAAAAGGCACACCTTTATAGTAACAGGAAGTGACAAAACACCATATCTCATACCTTAGATGTAATAAAGGTATAACAATCCTGACCAAAATAATTAAGTAGTTTTAAAAACTAAATAGAAGAGTATAAAATATTGGAATAAACAATAAGTATGTATTATTACCCCATTACAGTAAAATATGTACAAAATCATTATTAAAAACAGATATTTAAAAATACAAAAAATAAGTATATGTACAAAAAGTCACAATAGTGGAAGTATCTATCTAAAATAACTTCTGAGCTTTAAAACTGCCGAAATATTACAGTTTTCATTCAATCCTGGGAATTTGAAGGTGTCTAATTTTAGCTGCCATTCAAGTTCCCGGTTCTCTAAAATCAAGGAAAAAGGCCCGCCTCGGATGTTATAAGGCACTTGGTCTATGCCCATGAATGAAAAACTGTGTCCTGGATAAATACTAATGTGTTTGGCTAATGCATTGTCATTTAAATTCTTTCTGATTGCGTAAATATGTTGGTAAAAACAGTCGTGGGCCTTACGATCCGTTTTCCCAATATAGAAAGCCGGGCAACAATTGCACAATGCGACATAAATAATAGATTTTGACTCACAATTTAATTTATAATGAATCAAGTATTTTCTATTCCTAATTGTAAAGGAATTACCAGTCTTAACCACTTTACACCAGTTACAAAAACCACAAGGAAACATACCTTTTTGTCTACTATATGGATTTTGGGACAGGTTTCTTTGTAATAGTTCTTTCAAATTACATCCCCTTTTGTATACAACATGGGGTTGAACACCTAGTTTCTCTACTAGAAAGGTGTTATTAGAAATGGAATGCCAATTCTTACGGATAATTGACCAAATGGTCTGAGAATTTACATTGAAAATGAACGGTGACAAAACTCAAAGCAAACTGTGTTTTACTATGGGTAGTGATTGACTCAGCATTCGGACTTAAGTGTAAAGAGTTGGTATTACTTGGTTCTTGGCTTATATAAATTTCACTTTGATTGAGGATGGGTTTATAAAAACCATCAATCCTTTTCATGTCCACTTCCTGGATTAATTTGTCAATTAAATCAACAGGATACCCACGGTTGGAAAACATTTCCCTTAAAAGGTTACATTCGACTCTAAAGTCGATAGTAGTACTGCACATCCTCCCTGCTCTCACAAGCTGTCCTTTGACGATGGAACGTTTCTGCTTAAAAGGATGGAAGCTTGAAAAATGGAGCATTGAGTTGCAGTACGTGGGTTTTCTGTAAACAGTGGAGATGAAAGTATGGTTAGTGAAATCTTTAGTCAATTTAACATCAAGGTAATCAATTTCACTTACAGAAAATTTAAAGGTGAATTTTAAAAAATCAGTGGTTTCGTTAAGGCCATGGACAAAGTTATCAGCTTCATCACTATTCCCTTGAAATAAGATGAAAATATCATCAAGGTATTTAGTGTAGAGCCTAATAAATTTTGTAAAATGGGGTTTATTCATAAGGAAATTATTTTCCAAAAATGCGACAAAAAAGTTGGCAACACTCGCACCACAAGGGGAGCCCATGACTACCCCTTGTTTCTGAATGTAATAATCTTCCCCAAAAATGAAATAATTTGTAGTGAGAACTATGTCTAATAACTCAGTGACCAGGTCTATTTCACCTTTAGGAGCATTAAAGTCACTTAAAAGTAGGCCTATCCATTCAACAGCTTCCTGATGTGGAATGGACGTATATAGGTCTACAATATCTACTGTAAGAAAGTTGTACTTTTCATCAAAAGTGATATCATCAATGCTCTCTAAGAAGGACCAAGAATCTTTACATAAACCCTGGATACATTTTAGATATTTTGACAGGATACTATCAATAAACTTGGAACAAGGGTAGGTCATAGAGGACCTTCCATCCACAAGGGCTCTCATAGGTGGATTATGAATGCCCTTGTGGATCTTTGGAATACCGAACATTACCGGCATCCTAGGGGAGGTGATGTCAATGAAGTTGTAAATATTAACATCAATTTTACCTGCTAAATACAAGTCTCTTACGTAACTTCTAATCCTACGGTATGCACCATTAACTTCATTAATTGAAGCTCCGCAATAAGCAGGTGAATTCAGTACTGTTAACATCTTCTCTTTGTATTCAGAATTGTCAAAGATCACCAACCCTCCTCCCTTATCTGGTTTTATCAATCTGACCGGTAACATACATAAATTATCTAAGGCTGTAGCTTGTTCTTTAGTAATGTTAGCTTTACTTCAGTCATTTTTCCCTACTGGTTGAGAAAACTGGTATCTTAAGTCTGCCTCACATATATTTTCAAAGAGGTGAAGGACTGCGTGTAAAGGGGGATTAAAAGTACTAGGCAATTTCAACTGTGAGTCAGAACTCATGTTTTCATCACAAAACAGGAGCTTTAAGTTCATTTTGCAGACAAAACACTTTAGGTCAATAATAACTTTGGCTATATTCCCTTGCCTGCTCGGGACAAAAGTATTCCTATAAGACAATAATTCAACTAAATCCCTGTCAAGTGTGATATCCGAAAAGTTATATATCTTGAAATCACCTTTTTTGTTGGAAATAATAGTAGGACGGGAATTCTCTAGGTCACTTGTAAAGGGATAGGAATAACTAGTACTCACTAGTGGTACCTGTTCTTGGTCTTCTTCCCCAGTGCCTGTTTGTTGCGTGCCCCTAAAAAATTGTTATTATTTTTGTAATTATTTGTATTGTTGTTATTATTGGCTTTAATTCTATTACTACGCCTTGGTCCTTGGCCTAGGTCCTCATTCATCTCATTACTGTCTCTATCTACCTCCAATTCAGAAGTTATATCTTGATTTGATGAACCAGGTCTATCATTGATTTGTCCTAACTTTTGATGAAAACCTTCAAGTTTAGGATATGCCATGCAGTTGCTGTATGCAAGCCTGTCCCTATCTAATTTCTTAGATTTATTGCCCTTTAATTTAATTAGAAAGGCATCAATACTTGTTAGAATACGATTGTAATCGTATTTATACCTAAGAAAGTCAATGTCCGTTTTAATAGCTTTGTCCAGAACATTAATATCATCAGTAAGTGTACTAATGTGAGCTTTATAGTGTCTATTCCAATATTTCATACTCTTCTATTTAGTTTTTAAAACTACTTAATTATTTTGGTCAGGATTGTTATACCTTTATTACACCTAAGGTATGAGATATGGTGTTTTCTCACTTCCTCTTACTATAAAGGTGTGCCTTTTGCACTTTTATTTGTTTCTCTGATGAAGCTGCATTCATAAGAGTGGCGAAAACGCTGTTATTTGAATTAATAAAGTTGCGTTAAGGAAATTTGTTTGTTGGACTCCTGGACTTAAGGTTACCTGTGACTTCTTCTTTCAAGTGGTTTTCGTTTTCTTGGCTACAGTTTCTTGGTGATATGGCCACAGGTTGTCCTGTCAGTCCTGTCAGTCCTAAGAGCCCTAACATCTTTGGCTCTAACTATATTGAAGGGGGCAACAACAACTTGGATGTACCTACTTTACTAGCCTCTTTAACATTGTGGCTAGAACAACTATATGCACGTATGGACGCTTTCGACAACAGGAGGTTGCAAACAACAGCATCAGGCTCCCGCCTAATAGCTGCCTCTTCTGCTAATGGATTCCGTGGCGGTAGTATTGATAGTGCAATCCCGGCAGCTCAACCACAAGTTATGCCTATACAGGCTTCCTATTCAACTATTGTTGGTGTTTTCGGTCATCTACAACAAGCGATACCAACACAGGCTCCTATTTTAAACACTGCTGGCGTTCCTGGTAATTTACTTCCACATAGTACATCTCCTAGAGGTAATTCCTCTTCTGATTTACCAGCTGGTCAAATTAAGCTTTCTTCTAATGGGAATGATGTGCCTTCTTTGATGGATTGGATTGGAAATACTGACACTCTTTTGTTTTCCGCTACATCTAACTATGGGAGTTCGGAAAATACAGCGCGAAATAAACAGACCAGCAATGAAGATATCGCAGAGAAACTTAAGGTACTTGATAATAAGCTTTTAAAGCTAAAAAAGTTACAGCTGGAGTCTGCTTATTTCGAACAATGTATTGTTGAGAATTTGGTCCCGAAGGGACTACGAAATAGCTTCTCTCCTTCTGGTCTTCTTATTGATCCAGTTTTCTTCGGTGACCTCAAGGCACTATTTCAACAGCAAGGTGTACAATTATTGCAGCTTATAGTGAGACACTATAAAGCTCACATTAGTACACTTACTGATGATATTAATGTTCTGGACAAAGCTATTAAAATGGACATTGACTTTCGTAGGTATAAATACGATTACAATCGTATTCTAACAAGTATTGATGCCTTTCTAATTAAATTAAAGGGCAATAAATCTAAGAAATTAGATAGGGACAGGCTTGCATACAGCAACTGCATGGCATATCCTAAACTTGAAGGTTTTCATCAAAAGTTAGGATAAATCAATGATAGACCTGGTTCATCAAATCAAGATATAACATCTGAATTGGAGGTAGATAGAGACAGTAATGAGATGAATGAGGACCTAGGCCAAGGACCAAGGAGTAGTAATAGAATTAAAGCCAATAATAACAACAATACAAATAATTACAAAAATAATAACAATTTTTTAGGGGCACGCAACAAACAGGCACTGGGGAAGAAGACCAAGAACAGGTACCACTAGTGAGTACTAGTTATTCCTATCCCTTTACAAGTGACCTAGAGAATTCCCGTCCTACTATTATTTCCAACAAAAAAGGTGATTTCGAGATATATAACTTTTCGGACATCACACTTAACAGGGATTTAGTTAAATTATTGTCTTATGGGAATACTTTTGTCCCGAGTAGGCAAGGGAATATAGCCAAAGTTATTATTGACCTAAAGTGTTTTGTCTGCAAAATGAACTTAAAGCTCCTGTTTTGTGACGAAAACATGACTTCTGACTCACAGTTGAAATTGCCTAGTACTTTTAATCCCCCTTTACACGCAGTCCTTCACCTCTTTGAAAATATATGTGAGGCAGACTTAAGATACCAGTTTTCTCAACCAGTAGAGAAAAATGACTTAAGTAAAGCTAACATTACCAAGGAACAAGCTACAGCCTTGGATGATTTATGTATGTTACCGGTCAGATTGATAAAACCAGATAAGGGAGGAGGGTTGGTGATCTTTGACAATTCTGAATACAAAGAGAAGATGTTAACAGTACTGAATTCACCTGCTTATTGCGGAGCTTCAATTAATGAAGTTAATGGTGCATACCGTAGGATTAGAAGTTACGTAAGAGACTTGTATTTAGCAGGTAAAATTGATGTTAATATTTACAACTTCATTGACATCACCTCCCCTAGGATGCCGGTAATGTTCGGTATTCCAAAGATCCACAAGGGCATTCATAATCCACATATGAGAGCCCTTGTGGATGGAAGGTCCTCTATGACCTACCCTTGTTCCAAGTTTATTGATAGTATCCTGTCAAAATATCTAAAATGTATCCAGGGTTTATGTAAAGATTCTTGGTCCTTCTTAGAGAGCATTGATGATATCACTTTTGATGAAAAGTACAACTTTCTTACAGTAGATATTGTAAACCTATATACGTCCATTCCACATCAGGAAGCTGTTGAATGGATAGGCCTACTTTTAAGTGACTTTAATGCTCGAAATAGACCTGGTCACTGAGTTATTAGACATAGTTCTCACTACAAATTATTTCATTTTTGGGGAAGATTACTACATTCAGAAACAAGGGGTAGCCATGGGCCCCCCTTGTGGTGCGAGTGTTGCCAACTTTTTTGTCGCATTTTGGGAAAAGAATTTCCTTATGAATAAACCCCATTTTACAAAATTTATTAGGCTCTACACTAGATACCTTGATGATATTTTCATCTTATTTCAAGGGAATAGTGATGAAGCTGATAACTTTGTCCATGGCCTTAACGAAACCACTGATTTTTTAAAATTCACCTTTAAATTTTCTGTAAGTGAAATTGATTACCTTGATGTTAAATTGACTAAAGATTTCATTAACCATACTTTCATCTCCACTGTTTACAGAAAACCCACGTATTACAACTCAATGCTCCATTTTTCAAGCTTCCATCCTTTTAAGCAGAAACGTTCCATCGTCAAAGGACAGCTTGTGAGAGCAGGGAGGATGTCCAGTACTACTATCGACTTTAGAGTCGAATGTAACCTTTTAAGGGAAATATTTTCCAACCGTGGGTATCCTGTTGATTTAATTGACAAATTAATCCAGGAAGTGGACATGAAAAGGATTGATGGTTTTTATAAACCCATCCTCAATCAAAGTGAAATTTATACAAGCCAAGAACCAAGTAATACCAACTCTTTACACTTAAGTCCAAATGCTGAGTCAATCACTACCCATAGTAAAACACAGTTTGCTTTGAGTTTTGTCACCGTTTTCAATGTAAATTCTCAGACCATTTGGTCAATTATCCGTAAGAATTGGCATTCCATTTCTAATAACACCTTTCTAGTAGAGAAACTAGGTGTTCTACCCCGTGTTGTATACAAAAGGGGATGTAATTTGAAAGAGCAATTACAAAGAAACCTGTCCCAAAATCCATATAGTAGACAAAAAGGTATGTTTCCTTGTGGTTTTTGTAACTGGTGTAAAGTGGTTAAGACTGGTAATTCCTTTACAATTAGGAATAGAAAATACTTGATTCATTATAAATTAAATTGTGAGTCAAAATCTATTATTTATGTTGCATTGTGCAATTGTTGCCCGGCTTTCTATATTGGGAAAACGGATCGTAAGGCCCGCGACCTTTTTTACCAACATATTTACGCAATCAGAAAGAATTTAAATGACAATGCATTAGCCAAACACATTAGTATTTATCCAGGACACAGTTTTTCATTCATGGGCATAGACCAAGTGCCTTATAACATCCGAGGCGGGCCTTTTTCCTTGATTTTTAGAGAACCGGGAACTTGAATGGCAGCTAAAATTAGACGCCTTCAAATTCCCAGGATTGAATGAAAACTGTAATATTTCGGCAGTTTTAAAGCTCAGAAGTTATTTTAGATAGATACTTGTGACTTTTTGTACATATACTTATTTTTTGTATTTTTAAATTCCTGTTTTTAATAATGATTTTGTACATATTTTACTGTAATGGGGTAATAATACATACTTATTGTTTATTCCAATATTTCATACTCTTCTATTTAGTTTTTAAAACTACTTAATTATTTTGATCAGGATTGTTATACCTTTATTACACCTAAGGTATGAGACATGGTGTTTTGTCACTTCCTGTTACTATAAAGGTGTGCCTTTTGCACTTTTATTTGTTTCTCTGATGAAGCTGCATTCATAAGAATGGCGAAAACGCTGTTATTTGAATTAATAAAGTTGCGTTAAGGAAATTCGTTTGTTGGACTCCTGGACTTAAGGTTACCTGTGACTTCTTCTTTCAAGTGTTTTTCGTTTTCTTGGCTACAGTCTTAAAAACAAGATTCATAGATTCATAGGTTCATACTAAGCTAGCTGCCCTTGCGAGCCATTTTAAGCCTAGCCAATTATCCCTTGTGAGACTCAAACCCTGCACCTTGTGTTTGTAAGGCAAACACCTTAACCATTAGGCCACCCTCCCAACCCCTAAAGTGAAAATACATATGAACTCTATAAAATACATATAATAGATATGCATATATAAAAAAATAGTAAAAGTGAAACTTTAAAATACAACTAACCTAATATAATATCAAGAAGTAGAACACATGTTTATTTACTGATGTTAGAGACTCTGAAATATATATAATAATATACATTTAAAATGGATAATTAAAAACATAAAGGAATAGTGTGTACATTCTAATGTTTAAGACAACGTGATTTAAAAAAAAAGGTTTTAATGACATTGTCCCATTCAAACCTGGAAATTTCTCAGCATTCAGGTACAAAATCCATTTTTGCTCTGCACTCTCAGTTTGATTTTCAACATCACCCCCTCGTTTGTTGGGGTGCAATACCTGAATGACTAAAAATCTAAATGTATGAGTATGATCTGCAGTCCGTTAGAAATTATACTAGAGAATAATGTCTTTGTGTTTGAAAATCAATTTTTTCTTCAGAAGATTGGCGTGGCTATGGGCCAATCTTGCATTAGTTACTCGGGAGCAGACCTCTTTATTGATGCACAGCAATGAATTCTTTGACCACATCTTATGGTATGTTCATTTTGTTGACAATATTTTTTTGCTATGGAAAGGGGATGAACATGATTTGGAAAGTTTTGCTGAATATATGCATACTGCTACTGATTTTTTAAAATTCAGTTACCAATATTCTAGAACCGAACTGAATTTTTTAGATGTATTAGTTAGAAAGACAGATTTGAATCAGTTGCACAGCAGTATTTTCAAAAAAACAACCAGAAAGAATGCTCTGTTACATAATAAAAGTATGCATCCAAGACACATACCTAAGAATGTGTTGAAAGGCCAAGTTTACAGGGTGCTTAGGCTTCATGATAATGATACAGAAGCATGTCAGGCCCTTGAAACCTTACAGCAAGAGTTTTTACTTAGAGGCTATTCCAACAGTGATATTAATGCCACTAGTGAAGATGCTTGGAGGCAGAGAGATGCTAGGTGCAAACCATACTTAAGCAATACACCCTATAGATCTGAATCTGTTCCTACAATGCATGATTTTTAGAATTGTTTTTCAATTTTCTAATGATATAAACGAATATACTTCTATTATTAAGAAACACTGGAATATTTTACAAGAAGTACCAGGTCTTTTAGAAAAAGTTGGTACTGCTCCACATTTTTTTTTCAAGAATAATATGTCCTTAAAACAGCATCTTTGTAATAAGACCAGAACTGATAGATTGCCTGTTTCTACACATACTGGCACTTTTCCTTGTAGGTGTTGTTCTGCATGTCCTTACATTTGTACAAATGTAACATATACACATCCTACATGACACTTCAGTATTAGAAGTGCATGCTATGCTGATTGCCGTACTACTAATGTAGTTTATTTTTGCTTCTGTCAAATATGTCACTCCTTTTATGTGGGCAAAACTAACCGAATGTTAAAAGACAGGATTTTAGAATGTAAGAGGGCCATTAACAATCAAAAAGTTCGCAGTGCTTTGGCCAATCATGTACGACAGCAGATCATACTCATGCATTTATATTTTTAGTCATTCAGGTATTGCACCCCAACATACGAGGGGGTGATGTTGAAAATCAAACTGAGAGTGCAAAGCAGAAATGGATTTTGTTCCTGAATGCTGAGAAATTTCCAGGTTTGAATGGGACGACATCTTTAAAACTTTTTTAAAATCACGTTGTCTTAAACATTAAAATATACACACTATTCCTTTATGATTTTAATTATCCATTTTAAATGTATATTATATATATATATTTCAGAGTCTCTAACATCAGTAAATAAACATTTGTTCTACTTCATATTATATTAGGTTAGTTGTATTTTAACGTTTTACTTTTACTATTTTTTTATATATGCATATCTATTATATGTATTTCATAAAGTTCATATGCATTTTCACTTTATCTTGTTTTTAAGACTGTTATACAACTTTAAACACATAATTGGCGTTATATCAGATTTCATCAGCTGACTGCTATTAAGATATTTAAACTTGAATTTTTAAGTAACCTTCTTGTCTGATGAAGCGATTGTGATAATCATGAAACGCTAACATTTTGTCTTTGTTTTTTGTAATAAAATTGCTTTTTGGTGCAAGTCTGATGCAGTTAAAAATTCTTTCTTCGTAGTTATTTTTCCCACCTTTCTGCAGCCTAAGCCATTTTTATTTTTTATCTATGTTATGGGGAAACCTGCTTAATGAAGTTTGTCATTGTTTAAAGGGGTATAACACTGGGCACATTGAGTTAGCTGGCCTACACATTGCTTACACCTCCTAAGCTGGCCTGTGCAATGCTTAGCGTTGCTTACATTAGACTTTGCATTATTTTTTCTTTTTGGCATTGATTTCTTATTCATTACATCTTATATATCTGCCTGGTATCCATGATTAATGTGTACATACACTCTATGGGGTCCTTGTGTTTTATTAGGGACTTCAACACTCTATTACAATTGCACCTCACTTCTGGGCTTACTGCTGAACTCCAGTTCACATATTTATGTTATCTAGTGGGTTATGGAACATATGACTGTATACTTATTCCTGTCACAGGTTCAGTTTGGTTTTACTATGGTGGGGACTTGTTTGTTGATACCTCATTCTTCTGTACTTCTGTGAAGGCTTGGTGGCTAACTACTGTGACTACGGTGTATAGGGACCTGTGTTCGAGACATGCATGGTTGTTTATTTTGTTGATGGCCAGAACAAGGGCCATTGGATACACAGTGATTAAGGTACTTTTAAGCAGTTGTAAGCGGGTTTGCTTGACAGTAAGCACTGCTAACCTGCCATTAAATCTGCTTACAGAGAGTTAGCTTTAAAATTTCTTAACCAGTGTTGGCATTGCTTACCGCTGCGCAAATGGGCTTAGGTCCACTTACTAGTGCTTAAATATGCTTACTACTGCTTATTTGTGCTGAAACCTGCTTACTAGTGCCTTATTCATTATGACACTGACATCTCATATGTGCATTTACTGCAGTACTCCAATTCATGAAAATATGTTATTTAGTGGGTTATGCAACATAAATATTACTCATAACATGCTTTGCCATGGAAAATGGAATGTGCAGCAGTGGAACTCGTACCGGGATTGCCTGCTCATAAGGCAAATGCTCTGCCCACTACACTATTGCTATGTTGTTTCATTTGTATATATCTTCCTTGTTATCCTCTTCAGCCATTTAAGCTGTATTAACCATAGCTAGGCGATGGGCACACTCAGTTATGGTTAGCTTTAATCGGATTTTTAAACAAAGAAATTAAGGGTTTCTTCATTTTATTTATGTATATTGTTGCTGTTGAACATAAGGAGAACTGTTGGTAGGGATACGTGGTCACCTGTGAGTGGTCTTGCTCATTTCATACCCCTTTCTGCTGTTCTTCATTGCAGGGGAGTTTTTATTCTGAGAGCTCTGCACTCAAACACACCCCTCTGCATTCTTACACACTACATGTAAGCCTAGAAGCTCAGGCAGCGTGCCTCATTATTATGCATAGCATGCTGCTGTCCTGCTCCTAAATGGCTGCCTCTGTGCAGGACTAAGCTAGTCCTGCATAGACAAATAGTAAATCTGGAGGATGATATAAGTAAGTGAAGAAATTACCTATATACAAGTTTAACATGAAAAGATACACTCTGCACTAGTAGTTTGGTGATCATAATGAATACTAAACTAACTAGTAGGATAGTCTGTTTATTTATGTACATTTAAAACAAAGTTATTCCGATTTTTACTTTAAATGGTTTACAAAAATAATCCTGCTGTATATGGTAATTAATAAAATGATTATTTCCTATAGTAAGTGGCATTAGGTTTAAAGTTCAAGACTGTACAACAAATTGTATTATGTTGTGAATGTTGCATATTTTCATCTATATCTTTGCATATTATATATATATATATATATATATATATATATATATATACACACACATATATATATATATATATATATATATATATATATATATATATATATATATATATACACACACACATATATATATATATATATATATATATATATATATATATATACATATATATATGTGTGTGTGTGTGTGTAAGTGTGTGTGTAACTAGTGACATTAGTCTAAACTGCTTAAGGTCGACATGAAAATGATAGACAAAAACAGATCTAAACCAAAACAGTCAATAGAAACTAAACACATAAATAAACAATGCTCCCACATCCTTTGCTAATGAAATATAACAACTCCAAGGTCACACTCCAGTGGGAAAGAGCATACACCCCTTGCTCGTGTAATATCAATTCTGTTGATATTATCTAGTTTAGTAGTTTAGACCTTCTTTTGTCAGTCATTCTGATGTTGACCTTAAGCAGTTTAGACTAATGTCACTAGACCCATACAGACTCCTATAATTTTGCAGATATCAGAATTTGCTTGAGCTGTGAAGATGTATATTTTTGTTTCCAACAAGCTCAGGATGTAGGTATTAACAATTGCTGTGTAACTAAATAAAAATGAAATAGCACAAAAAACAAGGATAGCAACAAAAAAATAATCAAAAGAAAAAGATCAACACAGCACTGTGCATGGCCTCAAAACAACCTTGGAGCATGCAACTGTAAACATTGTTTTCTGAAGGGACTTCCATGAAAGTTTTATGCATTAGTCTGATTCAGTGTTTGCCATAGTTGTCACAAAACCCAAGATTTTTTTTCTGAATACTTTTCTCATTACTATTTTCAGTGGCTACTTCTTTAATTATGCAGAAACCAATTACCCAAACCAGCCAAAGGTCATCCGGTATAACACAAACCTGATAAAAAACAAACCAGGTAACCACCAAAGCTGAAAGCATACAAATTGTTTATTCCACAGACAAGACAGGATAAATGCTTTCACACTGAATGTGCATCATCAGATCCACTGCTTAACTAAAAACAAGTCAATTATATAACAAACCATTTAAATATACCCAATAAAAACATTATGATAATAACTGATGCAAATAGCGTTTCTTAATAACTATAGTTTCAGGAAGGGGCTGGGTGACAGAGTTTGTCTCGATATACTTGGAAAGTCAACTTAAACAACCACTAGGTTCTGCCGTGGTAGTATTGAAGGATACCGAGCATTTTTTATGTGCTCTTGGAGAGTTTGCTAGACAGTATGGTACTTTTTCCTCTGATACTATTTTGGTTACAATGGATCTTAAAACTCTTTTTACAGTGATACCACATGATATGGGGATTACTTTTTTAAAGAATTTTCTGTACCACTGTGGTGATTATGGTGTTCAGTTTATTGAATGTTTAGCTACTTTGCTGGAAATCATGCTTTTTAATAATGTTTTTATGTTTAATGGAGTCTTTTATCATCAGAAAGTGGGGGTGGCGATGGTGGTCCTATCCTCACATGCATATTCTAGACAGCTGATTTATTATAAGAGGTTTGTTGATGATATTTTTTTGCTTTGGCATGGCCCCCTAGATGAGCTACTTGATTTTATACAATATCTGGAGAACAGTAGCTCTTGTTTCACATTTGCTCTGAATTATTCGTATACCTCTATAGAGTTTTTAGACATTAAGGTCACTCTAGTGGATGGTGTCATCTCTACATCCTTGCATAGGAAATCATGTAGGAAAAATGCATTGCTGCATTATAATAGCATGCATCCTAGACACATTTTTCATAATGTGGTCAAGGAACAATTCTTGAGGATGTCACGGTTACACACTAATAATGATGAGTACCATGAGGCTAATAATAGACTTGGTTCTGAATTTCTGAAGAGAGGTTATAAGCAAGTGATGCTGGCTGATAAATCTGGAGCAGTAGATAGGCTATGTCCTGACAGAGGGAAACCATTTTCTCATAGGACCAATACCCTCTCTAGTAGTAAAGGATCTGAGATGTTTAATAGTACCCTTAGGCTACCATTGACATATGGCAACAACATACACCAGGTCTGTGACACTATACATAAATATTGGCCTGTATTGCTTACTGACTCTAGGATCAAAGACATTGTAGGTAATAAACCAAGCTTTACTTTTAAGAATAGCATGTCATTGAAGCGACAACTTTGCTACAAATCTACTGGCCCTAGTGTCCCTAGATCCATCTGGACTGGTACCTTTGCATGTAGGTCATGCAAAGCTTGTAAATTTATTTAGAAGGTAGTAACCTTCAAGCACCCTGTGAGGGACTATTTTTTCAATCCTAGGTTCTATGCGGATTGCAGATCTAAGGGGCTAGTATATTTGGTGAAGTGCTCTATGTGCACTACATTCTATCTTGGTAAAACCATAAGAATGTTGAAATAGAGGGTATTACAACATTTGAGTGAGGAAGAACCTGTTAAATGCATTAGCAAAACATGTTTCTATGCAACATGACCATAATTTTGAATTTATGGTGTTGCAATTAGTCCAAGAGAATGGTAGAGGAGGTGACTTTAATAATACAGTAGAGTTAGCAGAGATTAAATGGATTACCAGATTGCAGGCTGATAAGCCTCCAGGCATTAATGCCAGTGTGTCTTTGAAACCTCTCCTTATGAAATGCTATTTGCATCAGTGATTATCATCATGTTTTTATTGGGTATATTTAATTGGTTTTGTTATATAATTGACTTGTTTTTAGTTAAGCAGTGGATCTGATGAAGCACATTCGGTGTGAAAGCGCTTATCCTGTCTTGTCTGTGGAATAAACAATTTGTATGCTTTCAACTTTGGTGGTTACCTGGTTTGTTTTTTGTCACTTCTTTAATTATCTTAGATTTACAAATGACCAGAAAATGTCCCATCACCATACATGTCTACCTATTGCTATGTGCAGCCCTTTGCTCTGTGTCAGTATGAAAATGGGCATATCTCATGCATTTACCAAGCTTGCATTCACTGGATTCATGATTGTTTGAATGATATTTGTCTAATAGACAGAAGTTCAAAAAAAAAAAGAAAAGAAAATCACAGAAAGCCGACATTAGCAAACTAGAGGACAATAATTTTTGGCTGTGGGTTGGGTAATCCCCCTGTGCTTTCCATATGGAGACCCTCCCACAGATCCAGTAATGGAAGGTGCAGCACTTAAGAATCATCAGAACAGTCTTTCACTGATACATCCTTCACTCTGTTGTCCATCAGATAAATCTCTGTCACCAACCGTTCACATTTTCCATTCATTCTTCTTTTCCAGTATGTGCTTTCTCTAGCCTGTATCTTGCACTTTATTAAATTTGCTGTTTACTTTGCATCTTATCTCACATACATCCTTTGCCATATTCCTATAAGCATTTTGTATCTTTACTAGTTCAGCCAGTCTAGCAATTTGTATTGTTTTTTTTCCAAAGTTAAATTCACTTTTAGCTGAAACTTTTGAGACACTTTGATATATTCCAGTTCAATTACAATTCTGTCTCTCAGCTTTTCATCTTTTTATTATTAATCCCACACTTGACAGTTCATATAACCACTTTACAAAAACTTTAACACTTTTTACTTTAGATTGAACACATTTTTGAAAGCATACCTCTCCATGTATAATATTTCTTTTTGGTTCAAAATCTGAATTGATCTTACTTATTACTGACTCATATTTAACACTCTGGCGTACAGAAAATAGAAATGAACTTAATATTGTTTCTACTTCATTGGCCATGGCATACAATAGAATATTTGCTAGGATTTCTTCACTTTTATTATCTAGTTTCACTGCAGTTTCAAAAACGTGTGAATGTCTGCCTCCTTCATAGACAAGCAAATGGTTTTGCAAGCTCAGATGTGCCTGCTTAGTTAAATGTGCCCATATTTAATGGAAATTTAGTTTTCTAGGGCTAAACATGTTATTTGATAAAAGAGCCACTCTGTGAGCTAAAGTTAGTATTGCTAGATAAAATGGCTTTCTCTGACCTTGCTTATGTTTTTATAATTCACTGGCATCATTTTCTGGTCTAAAATCACATTTTTGGAATTTTTTTCCAAAAATGACCTAGCTCTGACAGAATATCATGATTAATACATTTGGTTATCCAGTTACTTTCATTGGCAGCAGAAATAATGCTAGGATATACCAGTATTTAAAGTGAAACAACAACTTTAGTGGCACACAAAATGGCAGTACAGCAAGAAGGATTTGAAGAGCTTCATTACTCAACACAAGCAGTGTAGCAACTGACAGACTCTAAGAATTATGGGGCACATGGTTTCTTAAAGTTGCGGCACTATTTTACCTATCAACAGTATCACAAAATGCATAGCAAGAATTGTTAATATGTTCCTAAGATGAAAATGTTGGAAGATAGTATAAAAAAAGATGTATTCATTTCAAGTAGCTGAATACAACATATAATTAAAGTATATTAAACAAATCATTCATGTTCTGCTGCAACAAAAATTCCCTATGAATTTAGTAACTACTCTTTGTGATATGGGAAAATAACTTCACAGAATTAGGCAATGGCATTTAAGATAATGCAAAAAAGCAAACATTTAAATCAAAACGTATATGGCTGGCAGAACATTACATATGAATAAATGGTACAGATTCAAGGGACTAGATTCTTTGAATTTAATTTCTGCACAAAAGCTTAATCAAAAAAACATAAATGGTATAGAATACAACAAAAATATAACATATGAAAATATTTAAGGGATTTATATTTATTCAAAATATCAGTGGAAGGCATAACTTCTTGGAAGTCCTGCTTAGTACAAAACCACTTTTTTGTACTGAAGTGAAATATACTGTAAAACGATTAGCAAAACGTGTCTCTAAATGTAAATGATATGTATATTTAATATTATGCAACTCAGTTAATCAACTATTTCAGGCAAGCATGTGCAACATGTGAAAAATATAATGCTAAAGGCTGCAAACAAGCTGAATATTTATAATTAGCACAATCTGTAAATTAACCAGATGTTTTGCATTTAAAATATTATAGTGAGTAACTTGAATGTGCATGTTGGTATGTGGGAGGTATCTTAATGGATGTAATATTTTCTTTAAAATGTCGCTTCTCTAAGCTGTCCTTCAGCTCTGACTTTTATAATAAGATTGATTTTTATCAACCTTTATATGTTAATAATAGATGTTGACAACTTAGGAATGGAATCATAAAACAGGAAACTGTTTTTCACCCTTTACTTACAGTTTTTCTGTTTTACAAACTTTATTCCTTAAAGCACATATGAAGAAATAGACACTGCTAACATCTAACATGCCAACTAAACCTGAAGTTTATATTTTGGATACTTAAACATTCTTCACACTAAAAAAATTAATATTATTGTATTCAGACTATTAATAGAAACATTACAGATAGCATGCCCATTCAGTATGGAAATGGCCAAACAGTACCATTTATTCTAAGAATAATCACTTTCATTTCTAGATGGGCTTAGCTGGTAGCTTGTTAAAACTCTCTTTCTCTGTGAGGGATTGCCATCATTTGGAGCATGCAGAGCACTAGGGTCTTAAGGGATCAACTTTAAAGCATGAGGGATTTAATTCAAATCACTTCATAGCTTCTTCAAAAGCATGTGGTATGAAAGGTTTAAATGGGCTGTATAAAGCATAGCAAGTTTACAGTGTATGCTACGCAGTGTCGGGAGAAAGGGATTTACAGTTTTGTAACTTCTCAGAATATGTACTTGCTCCATATTTAATGTCTTGTTTAAAGATAATTGTAGTACTTCATATACTAAGCATGTTAACAGCTACAGTGGATTCCCATTGTTTCTATTTCAGTGTAGTTAATTATAGGGCAATAGAACGATGCAGCATTTAACATTATTGCATCATATCACTCGGTCAGACATTTCATCTCCAAGATGCGATGCCTTCTGCATGGAGTCTTAATATTCCCCATGTATCTACGTTAGATTTTTGATAGGGTATCTGGATTCCTTCCACATCCTAAAAATGTACACTTAAATGAATTGAGGAGTCTTAACAGGTGGATGCTCATTGTATCAATAAATGTTTTTGTGTTTGTTCATGCTGGTGTGTATGTGGGTACATTTTTGCATCCACGTGTGTATGCATGGGTGTATCTATCTGTGTGTGTATCTGTGTGTGGGGGGGTGTTCATGTGTGTGTATGTAAGGATATCCCTTTATAGAGATTGTTTTGCAAGAACAAAATTATGCTGTTATGAACTGTGCTTATTTCTTATATGAGAACAGTAGCTTCTGCACATCCATGGCACATAACAATATTTTGATCTGAAATGCAAATATTGCTTGGCTTTAGTAGAGAGTTGGATCAGTCATGTGAAGCTTCCAGTATTTTGCAGGATTGGCAGTGCTCACAGTGAGAAAACCTAATGGTTACATAAGTCTTTGCACTATTATGTTAGTACAGTGAAAGAGAACACAGCTACTGACATTAAATATATTGCCAAGAAGATGTGTTGGTAATTTTCACTTTTAGAACTGTGTTGAATGTGTTTAGTTTGTGAAATGTATAACTATGTAACTCAGCATTTTCATTTTTACACTAGATGTGATATTTGTAGTTGAATGACTGCTGTAATTACATTTTGCAATAAGGCATCTTTTCATCTTTTTTAATAGTTTGTGCTTTGAAAATACACAAGTTCAGCTATGCAACATATTTTTGTCAGTCCTCTCTGTATAAACTGCATTGCTATGCATGCAAATCCATTTACAGCATTTTCCAGAATTTCCTGGCATTTGATACACTAACAAATTACATGGGAAACAGGATCCAGAATTTTGCAATGCTCTGATAGTGATGGAGGGCACATAAGTATCTTCTGACATGCTGGGTTAAAATATCTGGAGAGAAAAGGCTGCTTCTCATAGTAAGTGTAAAGTAGACCACACAGCCCTTCATTTGCAAGAAAATGAAGGTTGTAAAGGCTGACAGTTATATGGTAGTCAGAAGACACAGTGAAGGTCAAAAGGGGGAAAATGCCTGTTCTAAATAGGGATGGTCTGAGAATGCTACCCTGCAAGGACAGAGAGCTGCAACTAACTGCAGGAGGTTTAAATTGGTTTGACAGAGCATTTGGCAATCAAGCAAATTTTGGTTAAAGTGAAGGAATGCCATGCGCCACAGAGGGTTTCAGGCTGTGCTCTACATAGTTCAAGATGTATGACTTTGACTAGCTGTCACTAAAGGTATCTAAAGTTGGATGCAAGAATCTGGTTGAATGTCATTGCAATAAAGATGTGAAGGATGTTGAGAACTTATGATATTAATCAAAGAAGGCTGACAAGACTGTTCATGAAATACATGATAAAGCTTCATCAAAAAGAGTAGAAAGGCATTTTCAGTCTTTGTGGTAGGGGAACTGAGGGGACAAATCGCATCAGAATAACTGATTTTTCTGTAATGCTGGTGTTTGGGAATGGAAAACTTTAAAAAGCTGTTATATATTCTGCCTTTTCACGCAGTATGTTCATGCACGCATTCAACTGTACTGTGAAAAGGGTACATGATTAAAGGAGATAGCAGGAAAACTGTATTACAGTAAATGTTTTCTAAAGATACTTTAAAATGCACATTGTTTTCAGGTGAGTATTGTAAAGGCTGAAAACACAAGGTCACTCATCAGTTTCAGTGCCTGCTTTACAAACTATGACTCAGTTTGTGAAAACCAGTTTCCAAGTAACCTAAGCAGCCTCACTTTATAGCAACATTTCTCAAAGCAGCTACATTCAGTAGCTAAGTTAACTGCTTAACTGGCTATAAATTATTATACATCTCTGCTAAGACAACAAACTGATTTATTCATCTTTTGTGGATCAGCAGACAAATACTGCATTTGCCTTGTTTATCTCTTTTCTGTTTCATCCCCAGTGCCCAGCTCAAAGGAAAACTCTCTAGCCTCATTTACATTCTACATGACATAGATAAAGAACAAAAAGAAATGTTAGTTTTCCTATCAATTTGTCCTTAATCATGACAAAAATAGGCAGAAATGTCACTAGAATAGAATCGGCTATCATCTGTTTAGAAATACGCATGTTTTTAGAATACAAATTAGATAACATTTCCAATCATTTTATTGATGATAATTTTGAAAATTATGGAGTCCCATGATGTCGTATCTGAAACAGTTTTATCATTTACATACATCTTTGAACACTTGATATCTTTGTGGAGAGAGAAACCCATTAGAGTGCATGTTAGCCAAACAAATCCACTATCAAATTGCATTTCATGCCAATGTTTGTTAATAGTGGGCGGCACAGTGGTGCAGCGGTTAACGTTGTCGCCTCACAGCAAGAGGTTCTCCGGTTCGATTCTCGGCTGGGGTGCCTTCTGTGTGGAGTTTGCATGTTCTCCCTGTGTTCGCGTGGGTTTCCTCCGGGTACTCCGGTTTCCTCCCACATTCCAAAGACATGCATCTGGAGCATTTCTCCCCAGGCCTCCGCTGAAAACAGGCTCTGTGGAACCTAGTCGGACATTCCCGGTCAACAAATGTTAAATAAATAAAATAAAAATAGATGTCATAAAGATGTGGTTGCACTTTGATGTATTATTCACTAAAAAATTATTCATTACATTACAGTATTTTTCATGGATGATTTAACGAGGCCATATCTTTCTGCAGCACATGCAAGACTACCCATTAGGCCTCTGAAAGGAGTAAAATCTATTATTGCATCTATTATATATGACTAGATGAAATATGTGTTTACCTAGATTCAATACTGAATTGTCTAAGCTCACTTAGTCTATGTTCAATACATCTATAAACATTTAATCTAAAACAAATACAGATATCTACCATCTGTGGACCTGTGAATATACCAGTGTGCCTGCACTTGACTACTAGGTAGCCCTATTGAATGCCCCTGTATAGGAAGAAGCAATATAAATGACTTGTAAGTCATATATAGGACTATTTGTTCTACCAGGGTGCTGTGTCGACAAATTGATTATGAATCCCTATGCACTGAACACTACCTGTAAGTTGATAGCATGTTAGCATTTTTTGTTGATGTAAATTGCCTTTGGCCACTAGGTGGGACAAGTATTGCAAATATTTGCATTCTGAGTGTTGCATACTTCATGGAGGCAGCAAAGATCATACAAGGCATGCATTGTAGTTGTTTTCTCCCATTCTGTTTTGGAGAATCAGTTGTGTTCATCCACATTTGTTAGCAATTTTTTTGAAGATATTGAGTTTTCTACAGTACTGTACTGTGAAAAACCTGGCTTATTCTCTGCTTGTCTGTGGATGATCTTTGTAGATAATTGGTAAGAGCCACACACCTCTTGGTATCCCTGATATGGGAAGGCAAAATAGTCTTCCAAATCCAGTTGGTAGGACATGTAGTTCAACCAACATCCATATGATGCCTTAGACCACATGAAGATGGTCGTGGAGTTGTTGGTCTCTCATCTGATGTAATGTTACCATGTGTCTATACTGATTTCAGTCACACTGCTTGGTAACAGAAGTGCTACCTGGTGTCTCCTAGTGACACTTATATGTATCCAGAATTATCACCAGATTTAGCTTTAAAGATTTTGGTGTACTTTGTGAATTTTTACTCAGATGCAACTGACTGCATAATTTCATGACTGAAGACTATGAACTGCAATTTCCCATCACTTTACCTGTATTGCATTATGTTCCCATTAGACTGTACTGTATCTTTCATATGTCATTATATATATACACTTTTTGTGTCTTTTTGTTTGTTTCCCTGTAACATTACTATGTTTTTTTAATCATACTTAGTTGTGCATTCTTACTTTTGGTGTAAGAACGTGACCTGTACAATGCACATTGACTGTGAATACAAGCCTTCACTATAAACAGATAGGAAAAATCTAAAATAAAGATAGCTCATGCAAAAAAGCATCAGTATATTTGATAGCAATTTATTCTAACTGTTTTCGACCTCATCTAGGGCTGCAGTAGAATCATTACGCATATATCTTCTGTGCAAAAAAAAAATGCATTGCGTCAGGTTTTCCTCCCACTGATTTAAATCATGTAATTTTACCTTCTTGATTTTCTTAATGATTCAAATTAATTTTACATTTAAGGCTTACAGATGTGTATCTGTTTGTCTGGAGTCTTTGTTTATTTTTAGAAAGTTTAGCTTTGTTCATCTGGGCAAATGATTTACTCCTCTGGGTTTCTCATTTAGAGCTCAACTTTTATAAAACATCTCTGCCTGGTATATACATTATGTCCAGCATGTATAACTTGGCTCTCATGTAGACTAATTGTCTGGGGAATTAATTCTTTAATTGAAAACTTAGACTAGCATGATAGTTTTATTTACTGAGAAATCTGAAAGAAAAAAACAGTACTTAGACACCCCAAAAACACATTTTGCAGAAAATGCAGAATTCTAAAAGATGAATTTTCTGTGGACGTTTAGGGTCATGCCTTTACAAAACTAAACTGAGCATGGAAAATATACTAGAACACTGATAACTAATATGCCATTAGACTGTTGTTGCAAGAATTTCACTAAACTCAGATGAGGACTGAAACTGCTTAAAGTTGAAAGCAGAGGAGGAGTGCATGAGGGGTACCACTTTATTTATTTATCATTTATTTTATTTTACATGGGTTTACTGGGAGTGTCTGACTTAGCAAAAAAGGCCATTTTCAGTGGAGGTCCAGGGAGTAATGCTTCAAGTTACATAGCAAACAGCATTACCATAGAATGTTAAAAAAAGTATAACAGGCTATATAGTAAACAGACCCCCGAATTTACTAAACTTCTGTGCAGGACTAACTTAGTCCTGCATGGAAGTACCCATTTAGGAGCAGGATGTCAGCGTGCCATACATATCAATAAGGCACGTTGCCCGAGCTCCTAGGCTTAGACAGAGCATGTACAAGTGCAGGGGGTGTGTCTGAGAGAAGAGCTCTCAGAATAAAGATGCCCCTGCTATGTAGAACAGCAGAAAGTGGTAAGAAATTAGCGTAACCACTCATAGGTGTCTGCATATCCCCACCAACAGCTCCCCATGTGTACAACAGCAACAGTACATAAAAAATTAAATGAATAAACTCCTTTATTCTTTTTTTAAATCCGAGTACAGCTAACCAAAGGGTGCATGGGTGTGTCCATCACTTAGCTATGGTTAAAACAGCTTAAAAGGCTGAAGAGGATAACAAGGAAGATATATGCAACTGAAGCAGCACAACAATAGTGTAGTGGGCAGAGCATTAGCCTAATGAGCAGGCATTCCTGGTTTGAGTCCCCTGCAGCACAGTCTATTTTACATGGCAAAGCACGTTATAACCAATATTTTTTTGCAAAACCCACTAAATAACATATATTTATGAACTGGAGTTCTGCAGGAAATGCACATGTGAAATGTCAGTGTCATAATGAATAAGGCACTAGTAAGCAGGTTTAAGCACAAATAAGCAGTAGTAAGCATATTTAAGCACTAGGAAGCATGTTTAAGTGTGTTTGCATGGGGGTAAACACTGCCTACACAGGTTAAGCAATGTAGAAGCTAAATGAGTATAAGACACTGCAACCGGAAGTTAGCATTGCTTACCACCGTGCAAACATGTGCAAACCCACTTACAACTGCTTTAAAGTGCATTAATCACTCTGTATCCAATGGCCTGTGTTCTGCCCAGCAACAAAATAAACAGCATCTGCAAGTCTTGAACTCAGGACCCTACACACCATATACAAAGTGATTTACCACTAAGCCATGCCAAATACAAATAAATTTGATGTTTTCAGAAACATAACATCCAGCCCAGTCATGCAACAGTACAGAGAATGTATACCAACATCTAGATGTATGTGTGTGTGTGTAAATATATTAATATCTAAACAGATACAACATATCTGTATGGTTCCCACTAAAATCACTACTGCTAGATGATACTGTACAATACTTTAACAACATCTTCCTAAATACACTAAATAGCCTAGCACATCTTCATACCAAATGCTCAAAACTAAATCATGCCCCCTGGTTAACAAAGAATACCAAGCAAACCATCTCAGCCAGAGACAAAGTCTGGAAACTTTTGAAAAATGCAGGACAACAGAAAATGAACTAAGCTATAAAAAACTTAGAAATGCCACAAAAAACTTATCATAACTGATAAGAAAACCTATTTCTCCTTTAAACTCTCCTCCCAAAACACAAACCCTAAAAAATTCTGGAAATCTATTTCCTTCCTTCTGAATCCAGGTAAACTTCAAAATCCATCACCAGCTCCTGACAAAAACCCTCTCCAGATAACCCACATATTCATTAACCACTTTAATGACACCATCCAAAGCAACAGACAAAAATCAGTTAAATGGCAAAACCAACAATTTGACTACCTTGCTAATGACACAGGTGTCCCACAAGGACCCATTTTAGGACCTCTACTTTTCAATATATTCTCTAATGATCTAAATAAAGCCTCACATCAAAGCATACTAATTCAATACGCAGATGATTTAACTATCATCTCATCCTCCAATAATTTCTCTAACGTCCCAAAAAATCACCCAAGATGCCTTTTCCTCTGTAGAGACTTGGCTGAATGACTCTCAACTAATGCTTAAACCCAAAAAAACTAAGCTGTTATTATTCTCATCAAAACCTCCAACTACAGAATTCAAAATTTTCTCACATAAGAAAACTGAGATAGAACAGGCACAATCCACAAAACTTCTAGGAATTATTATCGACAACAAACTCTCCTTTGAACAACACATTCTCAGCACAGTAAAGAAAACCCACTTCAAACTGGGCAAATTGTATCAACATAAACTTTACCTTGACAAACAAACTAGGATCAAATTAGCTAACACCCTGCTCATTCTATCCCTAACATATGGGAGCCCCATTTTCACCAACCTCCAAACACCACTCAGTAATAAACTACAACAATGCTTCTACAAGATAGCAAAATGTGCTTCTAACTTGCCTAACCACTCACATCACTGCATCATACTCTCAAACCTATCCTGGCTAGAATTTCACCACTCTCTCCAATTTACCCAACCAACTACTGCCCACAAATTACATTTTTCAACCCGATAAGTGCTCAGATCTGCAGTACATCTTGCATACATACATCCCCACTCAATCCCTCCATTCTTCTCTGAAAACCCTTCTAAGTGTAGCTAAACCCAACAAGAGAGCAGGACAATGCCTGTACTCATACACTATAGCCAAACATTGGAATGCCCTCCCCTCCTCCATTACTCAACTAGACTCCCTGAAATCCTTTAAAGCGGCACTAAAAACCTACTTTTTACAAAACTCTAGCTGTACATGTGAAATACAGTGCAAACCCCCATAATTCCATAACTTTTTTTCAACTATAATCCCACTTTACTAGCACTTCTGATTTCTCAATCAACTCAAGTGAATTATAATACACTAGTACTTGTACACCTTGCTTTTCCTGTGATATAGTTTTTACCTATGACATGGTGTTTATATAGAAACTTGTAAATAATATCTTCATGCAATTATGTTCTTCTGTAATAGTAGTCTGCCTTAATCTTTGAAGCCTTCCCTCCCGATCTGTACTTCATAGTTTGCTATATTTTGTTTGATATTTGTGTCTGATGTTTGTATATATGTGGAGCTTTTCTCCCCGGGCCTCCACTGAAAATGGGTATCTTTGTACCCAGTGGACTTTCCCGGTCAACAAATGCCAATAAGAAAAAAAAAAAAAATATATAAATATATATATATATATTTAGATGTGTATATATATATATATATATATATATATATATATATATATATATATATATATATATATTTATATAAATATATAAATATTTAGAAATATATACATATATATAAATATATATGAACATATATACATGCAGATGCCTACATCTACACATATATATGTCAACATCTATATGTCTACATATACACAGCAAGTTACATATATGTATGCAGCTACATATCTCTGTAGATATATATGGACATAGTTTTAAATATGTGAGCAAATATATATACCTATATAGGTATATATGGCCATACATCTGTAGATAGCAATGGTAGATTAACAGAAACATATATGTCCACATGGACCGTTAATGGGGTTGAGAGACCCCAAACAATATACGTCTTGTACGAATTGGCATACCCCCACAGCCAAACATGTCCACCTGCAGTACACTACCAAGTGTTGCAGATCCCATAACCAGGACCTGACACAACATGAGCACATGATGCTAACAGTACTATATCCCACCTGTATGATGTCAGGCTGGTATTCATAACATATCATGCAGTACAGTCTGGCTCACATAGGATATGTAAAATGTGGAAGCTATATATATATATATATATATATATATATATATATATATGTATATATATATATATATATATATATATATATATATATATATATATATATATATATATATATATATAAACAAACTTCGTGACATAAAAGCATTCAAAATGAATTGAAGAGAAGACACCGGAAACTCTTGTATTATTTAGCGCTTTCGTCTTCTTTATTATCAAGACTTCTTCAGAAAGACATGTTTCATTATTATAAGCAACCATTTTAGCATTGTTTAAATACAATATTTTGAGCTGTTTATTTAAATTACCAACACAGCTCTAAACCAATAATAAACCAATAATACTGTGAGACCAGTGGTCCTGCAAGGTGTTATGTGCATCTTCATTATCATTACAATAAAGAGGTGATTCCGTTACCAGTAGTCCTGCAAGGTGCTGTGTGCATCTTTATTATAAAATAATTTAATTCAGTTATCCAGAGGGGAACCTGTAGTGTCGTGTTTATACAAGGGTCGTCTGCTTCCTGTATACCTGAAACAGACATTCCTGTTAGGTGTCGTGTGCATACTGGGCAACCGTGTATACCACATATGCTTTGAGATACCTAACATAACACCAGTGGTGTAAACAAAGTCGACTCATGAAGTCTAGTGTTATTACCAAGAAATATTCATCCCTAGCAGGACGACCCAAAAATTAAGTGATTCTTTGGGGTAACTCATATCTCGAAAGGTTGACATGGCTGGGTTCCTATGTGCGTGGACTACAGTGTTTGGAAGACTGAAGATACTTGGGTCGATACAATGTACATGATGGGTCTCGAGGAATGGAGGGTGGGCAATGTGTGGTGGTGTGGCTGCTATGGGCCGGCAACCAGACAAGGGATGCTTGCTGCGTGCATGGAGCTTGGGGGGGTGGGTGGGAACTGATGGTAAAGAAAACACAACACCTTGCAGGACCACTGGTCTCACAGTATTATTGGTTTAGAGCTGTATTGGTAATTTAAATAAACAGTTCAAAATATTGCATTTAAACAATGCTAAAATGGTTGCTTATAATAATGAAACGTCTTTCTGAAGAAGTCTTTATAATAAAGAAGATGAAAGTGCTAAATAATACAAGAGTTTCCGGTGTTTTCTCTTCAATTCATTTTGAATTCTTTTTTGTCACAGAGTTTATTTGTATTTAGTGAAATTTATCTTCATTTTTAGTGCGTTTTTTAACATTTATATATATATATATATATATATATATATATATATATATATATATATATATATATACATACATATATAGATATACATGTGGCTACACATACACATGCAGAAATATGTACAGTAAAATACTTATGTAGTAGGCGCACACAATATAGTACACCCACTATGCCTACAGTTAACACCCTAACAACTGGACACTGGATGACCCACCCATACAAATAACATTCGTTGCCTGAAACATATACCCACAGCGAGGTCATAGGATAAACACCACACACAGGTTTGCAGAAATGGAATACCGTTATTTGTGTACTATTACAGAATTACATGCCATGTCATGTAGCTGTTCAGACACTGACATCCATATCAACAGAGTAATGCAACTGTGAAACAGTTATACTAATACAGTAGTCTGGACAGGTCCACAACTGTTGCTGTCCAGGCCAAGCCCTTCAAATCGTACATTAGTAAAAACAGACTGGGCCACAGGATTCCACACAATCAATAGTAAGTGATGCAGTTGTATAGTCCAGCAGCCTCTATCTACACTCTGTACATAATTGCTAGGTGGTAAAGACTTCAGTTGACCAAATGGGATGTAACTGTTACATAAGAAGACATAACCGACACCATCACAGGTACACTGGCAAACAGCACAGTCTGCATAGCAGGAGGCAGTAGGCCTGCAGTAACCCAATTTATGTAAGTAATGTCAAGATAGGTAACATGTATGGTACTGTACATCCAGATACCTTAAGGCAGGTCACCCCTGATACCTCCACATGTTGTAACAGCCTAGGTTATGTATGGTGCATCCCCCTCAGACTCATTAATACAGGGCCATATACCACTGTTACATACACTGGCCTCTGGAGTGCATATGAGCACAGATGTATTGTGTAGGTGAAGCCCACACATATATGGCCCCATCCCCAACATATGTGTGTGGGGGATACAACAGCAGTGGACTGCTGGCAGGCATGGCAGCATGGTATACGTATATGTGCATATGTATCTCTATCTGTATATGTGTAGACATATACTGCTCTGTATACATATATATCTGGGTGTGTATATGCATATCTATGTACATATATACACCCATCTGTATATGTCGATATGTACATGTGTAATTATCTATATAGATATCTGGATAATCATATGTACATATATATTCACCATATGTCCTGAACATGGGGTGTAGCCTACCTCAGCCCCTATATTACCACCTTCATAGTGCAAGAGGATGTCAGGCATGTATAGCAGGTAAATTAGCAGACTATTGCTACTGTAATAGGGATTGTCTTCACAGACATGGTGTGTGTGGCAGGTCACATCTGCTTTTCACATGTGCACCATTGGCTACTGACAGACATCCTAAGGACATTATAGTACAGTACTGCTGCAAGCATGTAATGCTCCTGTGGACTACAGCAGAGATATTGACCAATAGATGTGTACATTCTGACACACTCTGTACAGTCTAGAGGTATACACAGAACCCCTTAGTGCAGAACATGTGGACCAAGCCTGACAATATGGATGTTAACAGCCATGTAGATGGGTATAACACATAACCACTGGTATAAATTCGCCCCCCATAGGTTATGCATTCACGCACCTCTGTCTGTCATGACACATAATTACTGCTAGTACAGAGGTGCCATGGCCACATACTAGCCACTAGATATTGACATACATCTGTACAGCATCCCACTGCTCTGTCAAACATACATGACTGTTATGGGAGGCCCGGCGGCAGTACATCTGGAAAGTATCTGGACATGACACCTGGCTGGGTAAGTACACTAAGCTGATAGGCATTTAACAAAGCACTGTGCAGGCTACAGGCAGGCTGGGCCAACACTGGCCTACATCTCCTATGGGGGAATGCACATGTACCTGCATATATAGCAGGCTCTACAAGCATGTTACAGCACAGGTTATGATACACCTGCATTATAGTGCATAACCACAACCGATGTGAACACTGCCACAGCCACATATGGTAAGCTAGCATAATATTACAGTATATGGACTATCTGTTCAACACCATCCTCATATGTGCCACTCACACACTAACCCTACATATACTAGGCTGCTAAACATTGTGGTCTGATGCCATCTGTGGTATGGGACATGTCTGTCTATGGCCCTACAAATATGTAAGCCAATATGGTAACATACAGTGGAGCAGCATGTAACATCAGATAAGATGGGACCCAGGACAATGACATCTACCACAGTCTGTACACAGGCTAAGGTACATATTAACAATGCACACACTGTCGCATTCACCATAAGTACACAGACGTCAGTACTGTACAAACAACCACAGAATGTCCAGGTCATGTCATCAATTATAACCCCTACTGTACATAACATGTGTAGCAGTCTGATATCTCACTGGCTTGTTATCAGATATGATGACACTAATGATGGTGTACAGCAAATATGCACCTCTTAATAACCGACATATGTACATAGGTTGACAAAGTTGTGGCTGGAAGCACATACACAGGGCCAATATTGACATGTTGCTGTGATAACCTCATACATTTACCGTTGGATTTGTTGCAACATATGTCCTATGAGAGATATGAGGTCAGTAACTGTCATGACTTTCACCATCTACAGACTGCAATCCTCACACTACCTTCTCCTTCTGCAGTTCACAGATAGATGCTCTGTGGGTATCTCATGAAACCAAAGGCACAACACACTGCCCAGTCTGCAGATGACCCTACAGATGGGGATTCCTCATAAACATAGAACTGACATGGCAGGTATTAAAGCATGTAGGCAGCCATATCCACACACACACATACACTGTTACACCAACATTACTCCAAATGCAGTATAGCAGCACTTACAGTCTGTAGTCAGGTCAGGTACATCCCCTTCCTGTGTGTTGCCCTATTTCCACACTGTATGTTGTTAGAGGTAAATCCCCAATCCATCTGAGATGCTGTTTGCAAACAACAGATCGAGTTCCTGCTCACAGTGAACGAAAAGGCCCAACACCAACATGATGCTCCTAGATATTGGAGTGTGTTGCCTTGCAATTGGCTATGGGAATGTTACCACAGCTGTCCCACATGCAATCAGCTAGGGGAGGGCTGCAATTTGTGCACAGGCCATCAGCTGATCATGAGCATCACTTAAAATGCACATGCTGCTGCCTAAAAAAAGCAGGTATAGGTCTCCACAGCACATCCACCAGTGAGGGAGTGAGAGAGGCAGACAGAGGCATTGACAAGTCAGGGAGGGGTGGGAGAGAAAACCTAAGCATGTTTGTGTCACACACCTACCAGTACAGGACAGGGTATCAAACCCCTGATGACTATGTAGTGCGATTACAGTCCTATGCACTTATTGGATGCACCACATAGGTCACCTGCTGAGAAGTCCTCAGAGCATATATGTGATGGTGAGTGACATCTGCAATAGGGATATGGTAGCTATATGGTAGGTGAAGTACACGTGCCTGTCTGCATGAACAGGTGCCAGCGTCAACACAGCCACACTCTTACAAGGACACACACACATTAGCATACTTTGCAGGGCCAGGAATACAGCTCATCACTAGTGAGATTGCCACAACACATGACTGTGCAGGTATCACATGCACCACTTTGGTCATATGGAGGTTATATGGGCAAAAGGTATGGGTAGGTGTCTGGCATCAGACAGCATGCTTCCGTATGCAACTGGGGGTTGTAGTGAGTGTGGATGTGACCATACGCATCATACAACACACACACACAAACACACAGGGTGCCAGTACTGACATGCATGGGTGCATTTATGCACGGGTATGTGGTGGTCGACTGTGCCAGATGGCTATACAAGGCTAGGTGATGGGTATAGCTTGGCATCTGGCCACATGAAAATGGTCTGCCTTGTGGCTCATGGCTGTGGTTTCTGCATATGCCCACACAGGTGGGTATTGTATCCACCATCCAGTCACCTGGGTGACTATTGCATGTGACCAATGCTGTGCTTCATTTTCCATGTATGTGTTCCTTAGTGCATGACATGGACAGTGTCTAGGATGTGCACACCTCCCACATGCATGTACAGTGATATGTGGAACTGTTCCTGGGGTGTCAGGCCCATGTTGTGTGCACAGATTATCATTAGATGTACCATTCTTGGCCACCTGTGTCAGGAACTGGTAATGGACAGCAGGTTATCCCTGCACCTACATTGATAGCATGATAATGACATTTGCTGGTGTCAGCGGCATCTGTCCATACAGGGCATGTTTTCAGGCATGGTATGACCTTTGTGGGTTACATGTGCTGGCACCACAGGTGTTGTAGATGTCCAGAGGAGAACATGGGGAAGGTGCACTGTCTGCATGTATGTGCCTATTGGACAGATGGACAGGGTGCCATACCCTCAGTAAGTCACTGCATTCACTCCATTGGTACTATCAGTTGCCAGTATGCAGTGTACTACACACATATTGGCTGTTGCCTCGGCATGTGTGTGTGTGTGTGTGTGTGTGTGTGTATGAGACGTGGGTTGAGAGTGTGCTCTGGGTATTACTGGGGTTGCTTGGCCTTGATGTCACATGTATGGGCATGGATTTGCACCCCAGCGTCTCCACTATTTCACATATGTTATCCCTGTACAGTGGACATTGTGGTATATACTAGGGCCACCATATAAGAAATTTGCAAAATCTGCACCACATTGAGACCAGGTGTCACACACTCGCACAGGATACAAGTTACAAATGCACACGTCATGTCTGGGAGTAGAACCCCTACCTAACTAGGTTATTACACAACATCAGTACGCAGTTATAGTATGCATCACAGAGATTACTGGTGCACTCTTTCCCCAAAGGTGTATATCACATGCACACACAGTTACTAAGGCTGGGGTTAAAACACCTATCTAACTAGTTTATCACACTACAGCAGTACACAATTACAGCACACACTACAGAGATTACTAGGACACAACCTTCCCAGAGATGTATTTCTAGGTGGATGACATCAGCAGCCTTACCACAATAGAGTATTTAACTTGTCGGGGGTGTGCCTACCCTTAAAAGCACTGCCTTCAATACAGACAGATGCACACACAGTTGCCAATGATGGGGTTAGAACTCCTACTTAACTAGTTTATGACACTACAGCAATACACAGTTACTGAATGCACCACAGAGATTAAGAGGGTGCAACCCTCCCAAAGGTGTACTCCACAGTGGATGACCTCAGCAGGCTTGTCATAGTGGAGCTATGTGGAGGTCAGTGTGTGTGCATGGGCCATAACCCATTCATCTAGGGGTTGACATGCCACATGCAGGCACAACCTGGGTCATATTTCACAGGTAAGTGTATACAGCTGCTAGATGACTACTTCCTTGAACAGTCATGTTGCACAGCTAGCATGTGCACCACATACTCTGTAATGCTGACAGATACCGGAAGCTAGTATCTGCAGTAAGTGACATTTGACCCTCCTGTGGTTGTGGCCTTTTGTCTGTGTACTGGGTAGGACAGGCCTGGATGGATTCTTGTCACAGTCACCCTCTTCCACACATCTATGTATGTCTACCTTTGGCTTATTATAGTGTGTTGCCTTTACATATATGCTGTATTCCTATCCACTATGTGTGCAAAGCATGAGTGGTGCATGCTGAGGAGTGTCTGCACTAACATCTGCGGCTGCCAGATATGTCTGGTCCACTGGTGTTTGCAGGCATGGCCTTCATGTATTTAAGTGTGTGAGCATGCCCAGTATGACCTTCCAGTATGTTGTTGACTGACATTGCCTTCATTTCTCTGTGTGTGGGCATGACCAGTATGGCCATCTGTATTGAATGTGTGGATCGAGTCCAGGTCATTTGTACTGCAGTGCTGACCTTTGTGTTGTACACCTACAGGTAGCATGCTGTCTCTGCAGGGTATCCATCGATCATTTGGCATGGACTGTTACTACATTTCTGCATTTCTATGTAGGATGGGGGGGCACACCTGACTATTTCTAGATTTCTACACAGGATTGGGGGGCACACCTGACTGTTACTCCATTTCTACATAGGATGGGGCAGGCACACCTGACACTTTCTACATTTCTACATAAGATTGTGGGGTGGGCACACCTGACTGTTACTATATTTTTACGTAGGATGGGGGGGCACACCTGACTATTTCTACATTTCTACACAGGATTGGGGTGGGCACCTGTTATTACATTTCTACATAGGATGGGGGGCACACCTGACTATTTTTACATTTCTACACAGGAGTGTGGGGTGGGGCACACCTGACTGTCACTATATTTCTATGTAGGATGGGGGGGCACACCTGACTATTTCTACATTTCTACACAGGATTGGGGGGGCACACCTGACTGTGACTACATTTCTACATAGGATGGTGGGGCACACCTGACACTTGTACACGTTTGCTAGGACTGTAAATGTATGTATAGTGCTCCATTTCAGTCTGTTGTCTTACCTATCATGCTGACTAGAGGCATACCAGTGTACTACAGATCTTAACTTTTAATTACCTACATATTAGTTTCTGACTTCCTACCCTTCAGAAATGACATCCCACTGCCTAATCTGCTGTAGTCTGCCTGTGTAGGCCTGGGGGTTACCCATAGGCCTTATTCAGAGGCCATAGCACCAACTTTGTTTGTGTTTGTCTACACCTGTCCTGCTGGCTGTGACTGTTGTTGAGTATGTGACCTCCCCTGACTGGCATGTGTGAGTCACTTACCTTGTGGGTGTCCCAGCATTGAGAGTGGTGCTGCAGGGCTGCCTATGTCAGATACACATAGTACACTCCCTACACATGGTTAGGCACAGGTAGTGTAATGTTTGGCATCCCTTTTACTGTATGTGAGAGTTAGAGAGAGTTGTTATTCCCTTGGTCCCGCCTGTGTCAGTGTATGTGCTATGCATTGCCTCTTTGCCAAGGCCAGGGCATACTGGGCATGCCTCCTTCTGCCTACTGGGGCAGGCTCAGGTTGTTCCTCTTCCGAGTTACTCTGTGCCTGTGCAGGCCTTGACAATGGTGGGGAGCTGTGTGACCCTTCCCCATGCTGTTCCTGCTGCAGCTGTTTCCACAGGATCATATTGTGTAGCATGGCACATAGAAGGACAATTTGGGTACATGTAGCTGGTGAGTACTACAAGGCTCCATCGGATGTGTTCAGGCACCGGAACCATGACTTGAGCATCCCAAAAACTTGCTCTACTATAATTCTGGTCTATGCATGTGCCTCATTATGGAGTTCTTGTTCAGGTGTGTGTGCATTTCTGATGGGTGTCATCAGCCATGGCTCCAGTATGTATCCAGCATCCCCCACTAGGTGACCATGAGGGATGTCCCCATTGGCAAATCTCTGATACAGCTGTGTCAGATGTGGGAATCATGATATTTTCCAGGGCAGCCCGCACACACATTCATTATTATGCCTGGGCATCGCACACAACCTGGCAGTTGATGGAGGGGAAGCCTTTGCGGTTGATGTAGACCCTTCCCTGCTCACCAGGTGGTGCTTTGATGCATATGTGCATGCAGTCTATAGCACCCACTACCTCAGGGTATTCTGCTATTTGGTGGAACAGTTGCATATTGCTGGCCAACGCCTCACGGGCATGGGGGAAATATATGTGCTCACCGACATGTGCTGACATGGCATCCAGGAACTGATGGAGTACCCTGGATGCTGATGCCTGTGAAATCCCCATCATATCCCCAGTTGGCCTTTGGAAGGTACCTGCAGCTAGTATTCTTAGGCCTACACATACCATGGTATCCACTGGGATGGGTTCCCCTCTGTTAGTTCTGTGTGTGAGGCATGGCCGGCACAGCTCAACAATTTCTGTAGGAGGTCCCTGTCCACCCTATAGCGCTCCACTATCTCCAGCTCATGTAGCCCCTGGTAGGTTACCCTGGGTCTGTACACTTTTCTCTGTCTCCTCACTGTGGGTTGGTGGACAGCATTCATATCCTCACCACCCTCAGCTTCTTCCACAAGTAGTTGTATGTTAGCTATTGCAGCCCGTATCATTTTGTGTCTGTACTGAGTGTTAAACGTTCCCTGCTTGTTTACACCAGTGGTGTAGAGTGTGGGAAAAAACAGAGGGGAAGGTGTTTGCATAGTTTATAGTAGTGTTATGGCTGGTCTGCTGCCTGTGTAATTGGCTGATTCTGATACATTTCACCTGCCAGCTAAGCTATTTCTTCTTGATTACCTTCCTACTGTTTTTCCTTCCCATTGCCTTTTCCTGTTTAAGCCCATGTGTGCACTGCACAGACTGCTCAAATGTGCACAGTGCTGCTGTTTCCTGGTTTAACCTCTTTTTTCTTCCTGTAAAACCCAGTGTGCAGCACGCACACCCACTTAGGCTTTGTAAAAAGTGCTAAGCAGGTTTAGACACACCCCCTAGCTTAGCTGTGCTAAGCTAGGACCAATCCCGAGCCACAAGGCTCCAATCCGCATACAGTATGTCTGACACACACCCCAATGATGTCACCTAACTCCTAGGCTTGCAGCAAGCTAGTCCTACTCTTACACTGTTGGGACCTGACTCACATGCTGGGGAAAACTGGGATTCACTATCCTTCCTCTCATTTGCATAGGATTGCCTGCTAATGCATAGTTATATGTCTCACACTGAGCCTCCCCCCTTAGCAACCACTACTCACTGGCCAGGTTGTCTTCTGCCTGTCATTGGCTTGCATGACAGAATAGTGCTTTTAGTTAGACTGCTTATTTGGTTTATTTTTTTATTTTCCCCCAATCCTGTTTGCGTGCCACTGCCCTACACTTAAACAGCCGCAATCGGCTAAAAAAAAAATAAAAGTTGATTTTTGTATTATTTTTTTTGTTTGCAATGCTAATGGCCTTATGCTTGGCCATTGGCATGCTTACTACATGATATGCAGCCTTTATTTGGGGCTGTCACATCTACGTTTTGGATTTTGCAGAAATGTACTTGGTTATTAACCAAGTACATTTTTGCAGATAGCACTAGTCCTGCACGGACTGTTGCAAGCTTCCTGGATTGCAAAATCACCTCATTTGCATATATTTCTCCTGAAAATGGGGTGATTTGCATACCAGGGCTTAGTCCGTGCAGGATTAGTGCAGGAGCACTTGTGCACACCCATGCAGGCTGTTCCTGGGTTGCACGGCAGACATATTGCCTGCTTGAGTTCCTGCACTGATCTTGCACTCCGTGCAAGCTTTTGAGAATCTGGGGGAGAGATACAATTGAGTTGAAACAAATGAAATAAAAACAAGTTGCATACTAAACAGTGTTACCACAGATTGTAAAACAGTATAACAGATTACATAGTAAACAGTGATATAATTGAGTTAAAATGAAATGAAAAAGACACAACAGTGAGATGAATAATGCAGTAAAAATGGTTAGTCACACATATTACACATTATAATTGTTGGTCATTGAATGCAACACATCAGAAAGTCAAGCATATATGTATTTCTACTGAAGGGGTAGGTGGTAGCCACCCGAATTAGAATAAAAATATTCAGTAATAAGCTGGAGATAGGTTTCAAAGGTAGGAGTCAGAGATGATAAACATTAGAGATGAGTAATGTAGGATGAACTGTGCTAAAAAAAAAAATCACTGAGGGGTCATTCTGCTGTTGAGCAGGAGCATAACCAGTTCTTTGTTCAGAAGAATTTTGAATTTGGAAGGCATAGCAGAGCAAAGAATGGGCTGGGAATTGAGTTCCAAATTTTGAAGATATGCTTTGAGAACAAGGCACCCCCATAGATATTATTGGCTTTAGTGACTTCTAGAAGTAGTTTGTCAGAAGAGTAGAGGGATCTATTAATAGTATAGGGCTTTACTAGGTTTTTAAGGGCTGGGCATTTATCTGGTAGGTAGAAAATGGAATGTCAGATTGTGAGTTGTTTGAGTACAATTTAAGTTTTGGAGTTCTAGCCAGTCTAGTTTATGAAGAGCTGGACAGTCATGTGTTCTGTATGGGAGGTTGGTGGCGAACCTGGGTATTTGGTTGTAGCAGGCTTCCAGTTTATTTAGATTTGGTTTCCTTAAATTTATGAAAATTGGAGAAGCATATATGTAGCAGTGTGGATAGTAGATGGCTTTGGGCATTGGCTATTTTGGTGGTTTGGTTGAGGAATGGTTTGGCTCTATAGAGTGCCCCAAGTTTTATGTGAACCTTTTTGATCATTTGGGATATGTGCAGGTCATAACTGAGGGATTTGTCAATGGTGACAGCTAGTAGCTTGGTGTGGCATACTTGCTCTAGTTTGGTGTTGTTAGTGGAGTAGATGGTGGATGGGATTGGGGATTGAGATATTTTATTTTTGGTAAATAGTAGTAATTTGGTCTTGTTAGGGTTAAGTATTAGTTGCTTAGCTGAAAGGTAGTGTCCAACATCTGTAAATGCTTTCTGTGTTTTTTGCAAGAGTTCAGGGACTGAGATGGCTGAGCTTATAAGTGTAGAATCATCCACATATTGTATAATGTTTGCTGATGTGGTGGCTGAATTGATATCATTTGTAAAATTTATAAAGAGAAGTGGGCCAAGTATGGAACCTTGGGGTACACCTATTGAAACAGGTAAGAGTGAGGATATATTGTCTAGCCATTTAACAGTTTGCTGTCTGTCTGACAAGTAGCTATGCAACCAAGATAGTGTGCATTGTGAGAAGTTTAAAGTGGCTAGTTGGTACAGAAGATTTTGGTGCAAGACAGTGTCAAATGCTTTCGACATGTCTAGGAAGACTGATGAAACATAAAGGACATTGTTTCTTGACTGGTTGACTGCATCTGTGAAGTTAACTAGGGTGCATGTGGTGTTATGCTTGGGTCTGAAGCCATGTTATGTATCTGTGAGAATGTTATTGTTAAGGAGATAGGGAAGGATTTGTGAGTGTATACATTTCTCAAGGATGTTGGTCAGGGGAGGGAGTGTTGCGATGGTTCTGTAGTTTGACAGTAGTGTCAAGGTGCCTTCTTTGTGTAGGGGAATGATGTGGGATATGGGGACATAATGCTCAAGATGGACTGATTTATTAGTAGGGAGACTGTGTAAGTGATGGCATCAGCTGCCAGCTTCAGGAGTTCATTGAGAAGCAGGTCGGCTGCTAGAGTTGAAGGTTTCAGTCGATGGAGAAGTTTGTTAATGTAGGTTGTAGGTATTGGTTTAAGGCTAAATGCTACAGGATTGGTGAGTACAATCAGTGGACTGAGAGTATTGCAATTTAGTAGGGATTGAATTCAGTGGCTATGCTTTCAGTGGTATTTGGGGAGGAGGGGTTAGAGGTTGAGGAATGTTTGGGGTTGAGAATTTGATTTATAGAGGCCCAAAATTTTGATGTTTATGACTAGTAGCTCTTTCAAATGTGAGTATTTGATGATTCCAAGTGAGACCATTTTCTAAAATAGCATTTGTGGTATTTTTTATGATTTGCTATGTGCTTGTATGGAAAGATGATCCATTATACTTAACAAAGTGTATGTCACAGCTGAAAGATAAACTGATGTAAAGTTGCACTTAAAGTTTCTGATCATCAGCTCAGATACAGATTTGTTACTGAAATGAGCATCACACAAAGTGGTGTAGTCTCTAATGTACAGAGAGATTGATGATATTACTTACATGCTCCTTCACCTCATTCTAAAAAATGGAAAGAAATAGTTCAGTATGAACAGCTGGGGCAGTTTTATAGAAAAAGCATTAGTGTTGTTTATGAATAGCTGATACACAGGATTCATTTCTTATACAACCCTTGGCAATCTTGCCCATGAAGTCCCTCTACCAGTCTGACTCACATATTCCCTCATCTTAGCTGACCTTTCTAACACCTAACATCACCTCATGGGCCAGTCCCTCTTTCCACAGGTGAGGGAAATTATCTTTATCTTTATTGGCTAGCAGTAAGGGGCTGGTGTTTCTGGAGCTGGTGGTCCATCATCCACAGAAGCTTGGATTTTTTTTTAAGTATCACTCCTCTTATCTCCCTCTGTTGAAGCAGGGGTATCTGTGATGTCTTCCATACCAAGAGAGTGTAGTTACTCAGGTCTAAAGTACCTGACCACTAATGGGCAGGTACTTATTCTATGCTGTTGACAGGTGCTTATCCTATGGTCAAATGTAACAACTATGTAAGAAATCCAGACATCTTTCACCTCCCTAGAATGGACAGTGTGCCACTTGCTGCATACTCCAATTCCTTCATGGCTGTCTTTCAGTACACAGTCCCGCTAATCAAAGCCACATTGATTGGTGCTCTGCCAATATAAAAATATCTGTCCAACAGAGCTGGCTCAAATCAAATGCCTTTCTAGTTTTACAGATTGGGGATATTCTTATTAATATTTTAGACGTGTTTATGAAATGTTATGAAACTGTTAACTAAGCAACATGTCAATAAATTATACAAATGCAATAAAATGAGTTATGTTGGTAAATATAACAGCCTAGCTGGAGGAAGTACCAGGAATTTGTTTAAGTATGGCCTATTTTAACAAGGGTAAGAACATTCTAGAAAAGTGGAAAGGAAAGGAAAGGAATCATTAGTCTGAATGTCTAGTACTCACAGATATGTCAACAAAGACTCATGATGATGGTTTAGTAAGGAACCTAAAAAAAGACAAATATGGTATGACTATATGCCGTAAATAGAAAATAAATGTTACAGCTGGCATTACAAAATGTGTGTACATAGAGACATAACCAAGTAGGCAAGCCAACATGACTAAGATGCTTGTCTGACACTTTTAAAAATATTGTATTGGTTATATGTTTATTGCAAATGGTGTAACTGGGCAACACAGTGAAATTGGTGCTAGATACTGGGCAGTCAGAAATACTGAGGGCTAAACTACACCTTAGTCAAGGTCATCAACACAGAAATATATTCTCCCTGGGCAATAGAGTGAACATCTTCAGTTGGAATCCATGCAGAAGATTCCACTATTTTATGTCTCTAGAACATTCTTATGCTTCCTGGCCTTTGTCTGACTGGGTCATCTGAGAATTTCTTAAACAGTATGAATATTTTGTACTAGGATTCAGAGGAAGCTACTACTCCAACAACAGAGGTAGCTCATAAAACATAGCAACCTGCCACATTTATATAAAATCAAACAGCAGTTTCATTTTGTATATATGAAAATTGTTTTATCTTCATGTTGGTTAATCTTTGGCGATAAGTTATTTTATTATGTTCATTAACATGCTAATTTACATTTTCTGCAGACTTGTTGCCATACAGTTTAGGTTTATCTTGGATCCTAAAGACACAGCACAAACTGTAAACCAGAGGTGTTTATTTACAGTTTTAAAACAAATTCATACAAAACAAAAACACATTCTAAGTAAAGAAAACACAGTAAAACAAAGTGACAAAATTATAAGCAATAAATAAAAGAAGAAATGTAACTCCTTGTGAATCAGTGGTCTGGCCTAAAATGCTAAATATGTCATGTATTTTCCAGTGGTCAAACAATATTGCTGCTGTGTCTTTTGGCTTTTCCCAGTTAGGGGTCGCCACGGCGGAACTCCGGTCCGCTAATGATTGGCAGTAGATTTTTACGTGCCGAGTTGCCAGCCCTGATGCACAACCTTCAATGAAGGTACACCCATTCATGCATGTCTCCACACAGAAGACGCTCTAGCTGAGAATCGAACAGGGCAATGTCTTACTGTGAGGCGACAATGCTACCGCAGCATCACCACCGCAGTTCCAGTGGTCAAACAATATACATTTGTGAATTTCTTTTTTTTCCTGGAAAAATGGAAAATCCATGCTCTTCTAATTATCATTGAGTGCTAGAATGAAATATAAGTTAGATAATTTATGTATAGATTATATAGCACATTGTTTCTAGTGAGCATAGTCAGTCTGTTTATTCTCATATGATGTTCATTTATTACGTCTATTCAAAAACTGTTATGTTTGACAACCCCCCCAGTACACATGCAAATTATGACATCATTGATTCACTTACCTGATCTAATCTGTCAGTTAGTGGGAAGGACTAAGGCTATGGGCTGAATCCTGCTGCCCAGGCTTTGGTTACTTCAGCCTCTGTTTGACTACTGTGTGACCTTGAGCAAATCAATTAACCAGACAGTACTTTGGTGAAATTGGACTGTGATACTTAGTGGTCTCCTCGACCACATATCTAGTAATTACTTATGATCATATTTTTATTATCAAGAACAAATTCTGGATTTATTACAATATTTGCAAAACTTCTCTGGATTTCACCATCTATTATATTGAATTAATTTCTATATTCTGATAAATTCTGACAAACTCTTTTTGACTATCTTTTTTATTTACTTCCAACAAAACCACCTTCAGATTTCCAGTTAAGAAAGTGCATAAGTCCAATTAATTTTCAATGCTCTTTCAGCTTCTTATCTCAGCTGCTATTCATTTCCTTGCCAGTCTCTTATAGGTAGCTCTTATCAACTTTTTGCCAGGTTTTAATCTCTTATACTAGTTCCATGCTTGGTCTCAGCCTGCCATCCTTAGCTCTACTGGGTTCCACTGCTCAAGTCACTTTCCAGCTGGTCGCATAACTTCTAGTCTCCTTATCAGCAGTTTTCATGCCTTAATGTCTTATATCATAATGACACCTGTGGTGCTGACGTTTTACCTCCTCCTCACCTTTTCCTCAACTAATCTACACAAGCCAGTCATCTGATCATAATATTAGGGTGGGAAGGGTGTGATTGCTTAGTCTGCATCCAGATATTGCTTTAAAATGAAGCAGAATTCTATAGATTGGCACAGAAGTCTGTATAGGCACTGAAGTAGGGGAGAAAAACTGTTTAAAGGAGGGGGGGGGGTAAGAGAAGAATAAGGAAAAGAAAATGTAAACAAGACAAGTATGCCTTAAAATCTAAGCCACATTGTTGTATATCTTGTTATAGCTAACTGAGAATTTGAATACTAATATGTTTAAAAATGCATTATTGGAAGGAATAAGCTGCATGCTAAAAAGCTATAAGTTCTGTGCTTTAACTATAATACTATAATTGTATAATAGTAATAAGGAAGAGACTAGGGATATTTCACAGCAGTGTTTTTTAGGGAACTAGTTTGTTAAGCTTTGTCCGTATTGTATATAGTAACGTAAGGGGGCTAACATGCTTTCAACTTCGACACAAAGAGAAAACACAACCAAAGATCAGAGGGAAACTAAAAGTATACGTTAATTTCTTACTTTATTCCCCCTTTTATTCCTGGTCCAGGGGTACAATGGGTAGGCACAGAGTAGGGACGGGAATACTTAGATGCTTTCCAAAAACACATATCAACATCACATACAAAGGCCATAAAACCAAACTAACATACATGCCATGTAGAACAAACATCCTTAACAAATAAATGTGGGAAATAGAGATGTGGAATGTTAAAGGACTCCAAAATAAAGAAAAAAAAAAATTATTTTTGCATCTTACCCTGAAAACCAAAGCTAATCTTATATTAATACAAGAAACACACTTAACTACAGAACAATAGACAGAAATTGGGGAAAACAATGGATAAGACAAATTATAACAACAGGGGATAAAACAAACAGTGCCGGGGTTGCCATAATAATTAAAAATCAATTTCAGGACAAGCTACTTGAGACCAAGGCAGAAAAAGAGGGAAGATGGTGTTATGTAACATCTACCAACCCAAGATTACCAAAACCTATAATGGTGCTTAATCTATATGCACCCTGTAGTAACCAACATCACTTTTTTATGTCACTTTACCCAATTCTAAACCAACTTAAAGATCACTACCTAATAATTGGGGGTGACTGGAACACATATCAAAACCCAGAAAAAGACAAATCTAACCCAATTAAAACACATAATAAACAAGCCACAATAGCTCTAAATGAACTTAAGAAAAACTTTAAACTAAATGACCCTTTTAAATATGGGAATAATGAGAATAAGTCTGGGAAATTCACATTCTACATTCTTCTATTCTCGCAGTGCCACAAAATGTGGTCAAGAATAGACTTCTTTTTAATATCAGACATACTCATTAACATGGATCCAACAACCATTATACACACTAGATTTTTCTCGGATCATTCCAAAGTCACTTTGTTTATCAACTGGGACAAAAAAACTGTACTTAGCTAATAGAGGTCATAACTGGTCATTGCATCCTAACCTGCTCATCAAAACAGATGTAATAAAAGAAGTTGAAGAAATATTAAAGACAACCCTTGTAAATATCTTGAGATCCCAAGTCCCAATAGACATAGAATTGGTTGCAGCCAAATCACAAATCAGAGGAACATTCATCAAAAAAGCAGCATATTATAAAAAAAATACAACTAAATGAGGAGTGTACATTGAAAGGGAAAATAGAACAACTGGAAAGTGAACTACTAAATAACCCTAATAGCCAAACTGAAGTGGAACTCCTAAAACTACAAATAGACCTCTATATGTTAGAAACCAGAAATCTGTCATTTTATGAGGTAAGCATGTTAGCTAATTATGCAGAAGAAGCCCAAATACCATCTAGAGCCTTGTCTAGAATCATCTCTGAACACAAAGCCACCTCAAATATATCAGAAATAAATTACAAGGACAATAACTACACAAGAAATGAAGAAATTATCAAAATACTCTAACAAATATACTCTTAAATCTATGGAGAACAAACATTACAAACCTCCATGGAAGATAGAGAGTGTTTTCTTCAAAAACTAAAATTCCCTAAACTAGATTTAGATTAACAAAAAAAACTAACGGAACCTATATCCATCAATGAGACAAGCAGAACAATTAAATATTTAAAGTCACATAAGGCCCCAGGACCAGATGGACTTACGTCAGAATATTATAAAACTTTCACCCCTCTAATTGCTAAACTCCTATACTATGTGCTGAACAATATAATAAATAACAACATATATGATATTCACTTCAATGCCTCCAAAACTATTTTCATACTAAAAGAACATGCAGACCCCAAAAACCCAGATAGTTAGAGACCATCTCCCTTTTAAATATAGATACAAAGATTCTGACCTCAATACTCGCAAATAGATTAAAAAACATGATAGAGAAAATCATTTATCCAGAGCAATCAAACAAAGACAGACCAGTGACAACACTTTAACATTGTATGCATTAATATCTTTTGCAAATCAGAGGAATATTAATATCTATGCAATGGTAGTAGATGCCCACAAGGCATTTGACAGGGTCAACCTAGAATTTTTACTTCAAACATTACCTTATTTTGACATACCTATCAATTTCATTCAGATCATCCAAATTCTCTATAGCAATCCATACACATCCCTATATATAAATAAAACATGGTCAAATAGAATTATGATAAAAATGGAACAACCTAAGCACTTAAAAAGCATCCTACAGTCCAGCACTTTCTCAGACCTAATAGCAAGCACTAATATACCCCGACACTTGATTGTCTAGCAAGGCAAGGCTCATTATTCACCCCTCATCAACTAAGTGACTAAGCAGCTCACCCTACTATTCAGGCATGACCAAAGGGCAATTTCAGGCATACTCTCCAGTCCAGCTGGTGAACCTGGGTATCCTGAGGCAATGTTACAACTGCTTCATGTACACAGACAACCCTCTCCTCCTACCACAAAACATTAACATATGCGAGAGATGCAATTATATAGCTAAATTGGAGGCTAAACTCTCTCCACCCAAGACTGGAACAGACAGTCATGAGGAGAAGGTTAACACTTGCACCACACCTCCAGCCTCACATAGACATACTAAACCAGCACTGGCAAAAAATATACATAAATACACAGAATCATACTTGGAGGCTTTAAATAAAAACCTGCAAAAGTATCAGAGACCTCCAAAGCAGACACCCAAAAAACCTGCACCTCCCATCACAAACCAGACAACACATAAAACACAAAATCAGTGTGCTGCACAATCACAGCCCTTAAGGCAAAATAACATACCTCACACACTAGTAATAGGTGACTCTATAGTCAGGCACACTGATGTCCCACTCACTAGGCTGGACAAGGAGAAGGTTACTGTTAGCTGCCTGTTGGGAGCCAGAATCCGCCACATAACACAAGCACTCAGGTCACTCCAGAACAAGTACAAATATGACTCTGTCATTGTTCATGTTGGTGTGAATGACCTGAGACATACCTCCCTGGACTACATAAAAAGAGACATGGAAGAGCTCTCTGATCATGTAGCCCAGGTGAGTATGACCCTGACCCTGAGTAGCATCCTGCCCTCACCAAGAATGATACTGCAGTATAAAGAAAAAATTATCAATTTCAACAACTGGCGAAGCTTCTGGTGTCATTCAAATGGGATCCAGTGTCTGCCAGCCTGGGACAACATGCTCGACAAACCTCATTACTTCACAAGAGATGGCTTGCACCTGTCACCCCTAGGCTTTTGAATACTGGCCCAGGCTCTTGCTGCCCCCAAAGTGCCTTTTTTAGGCAAGGCTCAAAAGTCAAACCCACCCCCGTAAACAGCACAAATAAAAAAATGAGGGTTATGCTACTCAACGACAGGAGTTTAAATCTCAAAATGCATGCGCTCAAAGCACTCCTCAGTATGGAGAACGTCGACATCTGTGCAGTAACTGAAACCTGGTTCAAGGCTCCACAGAGCACCCCAGCACTACCGGGCTACAACTCATACCACACATTTCGGCCACAGAACATGAACCAAAACACAAAAGGAGGGGGTGTATCCATATTCATCAACATATCCAGGTTAGTGGCGGAGCATGATACCTCCGAGATCATCCATGTGCAACTAACATCGGGCAAATCTGTAATGCAAATTGTGGCCTGCTACAGATCACCCTCCATGACCCAGGACCACCACTTCACCTTTCTGGAGACACTGGAATACATGAAGGTCCTACCAAACACCCTGATATTGGGTGATTTCAAATACCCTACCGTTAACTGGGAAAACTATTCAAGTACAAACTCCCAGGCCCAGTGCTTCCTGGAATTTATCAACTTAAATGCCCTGGATCATCTGGTAAACTCCCCTCCAGTTTGGTGGCACAGCACGAAGCATCAGAGACTATCCATGTGCAACTAACAGTGGGTAAAACTGCCTTCCAGTTTATAGCCTGCTACAGACCACCTTCCCAAACCCAGGAACCCCACTCAGCCTTCCTGAGAACACCGGAAAATATGAAGGTCTCCCCAAACATCATTATATTGGGTGACTTCAACTACCCAAACATAGACTGGGAGCATTATTCTAGCTCCAACACCCTAGCCCAAAGGTTCCTAGAATTTATAAACTCAAATGCTATGGAACAACTTGTTACCACTCCCACAAGAAGAGAAAACATACTGGACCTGATCATCACCAACATGGGGGCTCTATGCTCCAGACCAGAAGTGTATCCCTCACTGGTAAGATCAGACCATAAACTAATCTCACTGGATATTCACATCCCGACCCCACCCCCTGCCCAGAAAACCACAGTAAAAAACTTCTCTAAAGCAAATTTCGCACTCCTCAAAACCGAGGTGGAATCCTTCAAAGCCCCGGCTCATGGAAAATACGGCCCAGACCGCAGAATCCTTTATAAACGCATTCTATGAACACCTTCAGGAATGCATGGATCATGCAATCCCAAATAAAACCAAGACCCAATCCTCCAAAGGCAGGCATCCTGTCTGGTGGACCCAAGCCTTAAACAAACTATACAATAGAAGAGGAAGCTACTACATGATAGAGCAAAATCCCAAAAGGGGAAGGCATCTCTGATCAGTATTAGCAAAAAACTACGGGCACTCATAAAATCGTCTAAGGCCAGCTTTGAGAGAAAAATTGCACAGGACACTAAGGATAATCACAAGGCTTTCTTTAGTTATGTTAGGAACCTGAGTGGGAATTCCCAGATACGCTCAGAATTAGTCCAAAATGACAAAAAATACACCGAACCCACAGACATTGCCAACATCCTAGTTGACAGGTTCAGCGCAAACTTCTTCCCCCCACCAAAAGGGCAAATATCTATCCCAGCAGAGTGCTGCTGCCCCCCTGAAATCTCAGATGCTCAGGTAAGAGCCGCCTTCTTCAAACCGAAAACCACAGCATCAATGGGACCAGACGGTGTCCCGGGCTGCATCCTACATGAACTCCAAGAAGAGCTAAACCCAAACATAAAACTACTGTTCAATCTCAGCCTTACTACAGGATATGTACCCAAACAGTGGTGTACAGCAACAGTGGTCACTCTCCACAAAGGTGGTGCCTCAACAGATCCTGGAAACTATCGCCCCATAAGCCTGACTAGCTTGGTCTGCAAAGCTATGGAAAGGATCATCATGGACCTCATAAATAAAGATATTGAGGACCTACAGACACTGGATCCTACCTAGTTCGGCTTTGTTAAGGGCAGATCCTGCCTCTTAAACCTGGCCGATTTCTTTGAAACAGTCACCAAGGCCATTGACGAGGGGAAGGTGGTCCACACAGCCTACCTGGACCTCACAAAAGCCTTCGATACAATACCACACTCGGGCATTATAGATAAGCTCACCAGCTTAAATATAAACACCTATGTCACTAGATGGGTTGCAAACTGGCTCAAGGACAGAACCCACATGGTTAGAATTGCTGGAGCCATGTCAGACTCCAAACCAGTTACAAGTGGCATCCCACAAGGCTCAGTCCTGGGACCTCTCTTGTTCGGTATATATTTCTCGGAGGTACAGGCCAACACGGAAGGACTGTGGCTGACCAAGTTCGCAGATGACTGCAAACTAGGTGCCATAATCGACACAAGCATCCTACAAAAGGGCCTCATAGAAACAGACAACTGGTGCCAGAGCCATGGCCTCAAGCTAAATGCCAAAAAGTGTATAGTCATCCCCTTTGGCAAAAACAAAGTGCCCACAAATTACCACATAGGTGGTAATCCATTAAGTACGGTAGAAGTAATTAGGGACCTGGGGACCCAAGTTGATAGCAATCTCTCATTTGAAAACCACGTGGCCAAAGTGGTTAGAAAAACATTTTATATAGCCCACCTAATCATGAAGGGATTCACATCTAGATCAGGGGAGGTCATAGTGCCTCTTTACTCATCCCTCATCAGGCCCATAATTGAGTACAATGCCCCTTTTGGGATGTACCTTACCAGACACCTGCAGCAACTGGAAAGACCCCAAAAGTACCTCACCAAGAGGATCAAAGGGCTCAAACAGATGCCATATGCTGCCCGGTTAAAGAAACTAAAACTCTACTCAGTGGCATACCGCCTGCTCAGAGGCGATCTGTGCCTGACGTATAAAGCCATGTCCAACCCGGAATTAATGGACATGCTGCACCTCAGAAAATCCAAATCCCATTGAGCTACGCGCTCGAGAGACTTGAACCTCAGCACTGAAATAAATAGGACATGCTGGAGGGACAGATTCATAACCCAGAGGCTCCCTTCACTCTGGAATAAAATCCCAGTCCAGGTTAGGCAGAGTCCCTCATTGACTCTCTTCAAGAGGAATCTTGATGAGTGGATGGGAGATCGTAGGTTTACCCAGGGTATCACTTCTGTGTCACTGTTAGACAGAGGCACAGTATACTAACCTCGAAAAAGGGCATAGCAAAATTCATTTAAAATGGGTGGCGAAAGCCAAACACACTCTGGCTAGGCTTATAAATGCTCTAGGGCAGATAGCCTAATATGAACCTATGAACCTATGAACCCTACCAGAGGTGAAAACATATTGGACCTGGTCATCACCAACATGGGCGCCAGGTGTTCCGCACCGGAGATCAACCTGTCACTGGTTAGATCAAACCACAGTGAAAAACTTTTCTATAGCAAACTTCACCTTACTTAAGAGAGAGGTGGTAAGTTTCACAGCCCCCACCTTAAAGGATAACAGTGTCCAAGATGCAAGAACCTTTACAAATGCACTCTATGAGCACCTACAAGGATGCATGGATCATGCCATCCATAGTAAAACCAAGACTCACTCCTCTAAGAGAAGGAAACCAGTCTGGTGGTCCCCTGCCATAAACAGGCTATATAATAGAAGGAGGAAACTAGTTCAGAAAAAAGCAAATCCCAAGAAGGAAAAATATCCCTGATCAGTATCAGTAAGAAACTAAGGTCCCTCATAAAATCATCCAAGGCTAACTTTGAAATAAAAAATAGCCAAGGATTCGAAAGATAACCACAAAGCCTTCTTTAGCTATGTCAAGAATCTAAGTGGCAACTCACAGATATGCTCTGAGCTAGTGCAAAGTAGCAGAAATATACTGAACCTACTGATATTGCCAACATCCTGGCAGATAGATTCAGTGCAAACTTCACCCCCCTCTCACCCCCAAAAGGGCTCACAACAATACCGGAAAAGTGTAGTGTCCCGGAAATCACAGACGCACAGTTGAAAACAGCCCTTTCAAAAGCCAAAAGCACAGTGTTATTGGGGCCAGATGGTGTCCCAGGCTGTGTCTTACATGAACTACAGAACAACCTAACCCCCCACCTAAACAGACTGTTCAACTTCAGCCTCTCCACAGGCTACGTGCCCATAGAATTTCACACAGCAACTGTTATTCCGCTCCACAAAGGAGGGGCCACAACTGACCCTGGTAACTATCACCCCATAAGCCTCACTAGCCTGGTCTGCAGGGCTATGGAGCACATCATCATGGAACTCATTAACAAAGACATTGGGAACCTACAAACACTTGACCCGACCCAGTTCGGCTTTGTTAAGGGCAGATCATGCCTACTAAACCTGGTTGACTTCTTCGAGACAGTCACCAAGGCCATAGATGAGGGGAAGGTGGTTCACACATCCTACCTTGACCTCGCCAAGGCTTTTGACACCATTCCCCAATCGGGAATTATAGAAAAACTCACCAGCCTGAAAACAAACCCCTATGTCACAAGATGGGTTGTCAACTGGCTTACAGACAGAACTCACACGATAAGAATAGCGGGCTCCAGGTCCAACTCTAAACCAGTCACAAGTGGTGTCCCACAAGGTTCGGTCCTAGGACCCCTACTGTTCAGCATATACTTCTCAGAAGTACAGGCAAACACAGGAGGACTATGGCTAACCAAGTTCGCCGATGACTGCAAACTGGGAGCCATAATTGACTCTCCGGCTGACACGGACATTCTCCAAAAGGGCCTTACTGATAAGGATACCTGGTGTCAAAGTCATGTTCTCAAGCTAAATGCCAAAAAATGCATAGTCATCCCGTTTGGGAAAAACAAAACACCCATGAATTACCACATAGGTGGCAGTCCCCTTAATACAGAACAGGTAATAAGAGATCTCAGGACCCAGGTAGATAGTAATCTCTCCTTTGACAATCATATTGCCAAAGTAGATAGGAAATCCTTCTATGTAGCCCATCTAATTACTAAAGGGTTCGCATCTAGAAATAAAGAGGTTATAGTGCCCCTCTACTCGTCACTCATCAGACCCATCATAGAGTACAATGCCCCATTTGGGATGTACCTCACAAGACACTTCCAACAGCTGGAAAGACCACAAAAGTGCCTCACCAAGAGGATTACTGGCCTCAAACATATGTCCTATGCAGCCCGACTGGAAAAACTCCAGCTGTACTCAGTGGCATATCGCTTACGCAGAGGTGATCTCTGCCTAACTTACAAAGCCATGTCCAACTCAGAATTGATGGACATGCTCCACCTAAAGAAATCCAAGTCACTGAGAGTCACTCGCTCTAGTGAGCTAAACCTCACCACAACAATAAATAGAACATGCTGGAGGGATAGATTCCTGTCACAGCAACTCCCCATGCTTTGGAACAAAATTCCTAACTACATTAGGCAGAGCCCCTCACTAACACTCTTCAAGAGAAACCTTGACAAGTGGATGGGTAACAGAAAATACACCCTTGGGATCACTTCATTGGCTCTTCTTGACAGAGGCTCAGTTAATTAGTCAATGGGGCAGCGAAAGCTGACACGCTCTGGCTAGGCTTATAAATGCCCTCGGGCAGATAGCCTAGTACCTACCTATGAACCTATGAACAAGACAAGGATGTCCGTTATCGCCCTTTCTATTCAACCTATACCTAGAACCCCTATTTCTTTATATTAAACAAAACATATACCATAACCCCCTCAACACATAACTTCAAAGTATATCTCACTGCCTTTGCAGATGATCTGAACATATACTTCACTGCACCAAACTCAGACATAACCAAAATAATAACTGCAATTGAACAATTTTCAATCATGTCTAACTACAAATTAAACCTCAATAAAACTAATATCTTCCCCTTAAGGTGGTCCAAACTTATCTCATTAATACCACTAATAGATACAATAAAAATTAAAGAAGAAACTAAATATCTGGGAAATACTTTCTTCCAGCGCAACAAGGAATTCTACCAACATAACATAACTCTTAAATGGCAAAGCATAACGCAAGACTGTAAAAGGTGGAATAACCTTAAGCTACCATTTCTGGCCAAATGATCAATAATCAAAATTAACATTTTACCTATATCAACATATATATTCATGACATCTCAGATAACTATACATAATAAATTTTTCGAACAAGTTCATACCTGCCTCGCAAAATTCATATGGGAACCAAAAAAAAAAAAACAGAATCTCATATCAGAAACTAACACTTCCCAAGAGCAAAGGGGGTCTGAACCTGCCAGATTTTAAAACTTATTACTTTATTATCAACACTAACAGAATATTGAGAATAGCAGAACATAGTCTGACAATGAAAACTTGGTCACCTCCTTGGGTGACAATATTCTATAGGTACATTAAAGCACTAGACATCAATCCCAAAGTGCTTCCCTTTTTAAACAAAAAAGATTTACAAACCTATAACATTATAAATCCCTTAAAACATTCTATAAATATAACACAAAAACTCTTTCATTCCTTAAACCTTGGGCAAGCTATGGTAACACTACAACCCCTCCATAAAAATCCAAATCTAAAAATAAATAACAAGATCCTAGGCCTTGACTCTTTTCCTCAATTAAAGGACAAAATAATCTAAGATATCTACCCATACCTTAACTGTACAACCCAAGAAAAGAGAAGTAACCTAAATCTACCCAAATCATATATAATAATTCGAAGACAAATCAAAGAGTTGTGTTCCAGTTACCTCCAAAATTTTACTAGACTTAATAGTGATATGGAAAATTGAATTCTGCTTTGGAAGACTATTCTTACAACAAGGAAAACAGTACCTAACTCATATAAAATGACAGGTGAAATCAAATTTCAGAAGGACCTTCTTTTCTCTAGCTATTGGAGAAAATTAAAACCATCCATAGATGACCAGCAAACAGGCCATGTATTCAATCTAACACTGAAAAGTATAACCCTTAAAAAACTGTCATACACGCAGCTCATGATAAACATTAATGCATATTTCACACCAGCAATACTCCACAAATTCAATGCATCCAAATCACCATACTGCCTACACTGCAAGGACCAGGTAAATGACCTAATGCATATATTTTGGAGTTGCAAATGTGTGTACAAACTCTGAAAATCACTCAAGATACAACTGCAAAAAATGGGATATCAAACATCAGCACTAACATGGGAATTTACCCTTCTACATATTCGCCCATCTAACATATCAGGAAAACAAGCGAATATACTTATAATAATTTTCTTACTAATGAAGCTATACATAACTCTCAAATGGTTAGACCTAACAAATATATCTTGGGAGGGATTCAAAAAAATAGCTATAAAACATCTTTTAGCCATAAAATAGTAATGGATAAAAGAAACAAAAATATGAAAGCCCGAGAAATTTCGGAACAAACCTTTAACATCATATTAGCATAAAACATCATACTACATAGTAACAAGGTACAAAGGAACCTAAAAATATACACATGATCACACAGTCAAACTATGGACTTGAAATCCTTATTGTATGTGCTGTTTTTAAAACAACGAAATTGAATGAGAAAGCATCTTTGTATATAGTATAAATAGATATGTTTTATGAACTACATGTTTCTATATTTACTTCAATGTATAACACTCACCGATGGTCATGCTGTAAGAATGGAAATTATTGTGTTTTATATAAATGAAAAAATGAAAATAAAAATTATTGAAAAAAAAATGAAGCCAAATTCTGAGCTGAAGCAACTTTTAAGGATGGTCAGCTGTTCTGATATCATTGCTTGCTCTTTGTCTTACCTGTTTTCCTATAACACTCTCTCTCCCCATTGTCACTTGTCAATCATGTCTACTCCCCCTCATATTATAGATGATTTCTTGGCTTCCTGTCTCTGGTGTCATCACCTTTCCTTCCTTCGGCTTCCCTTCTTTCAGTAATTTCATTTTCTTTATCTGGCTGACTAATGCTATAGCCATGTCCCAACTTTAGCTACCTTACGTGACTACACCTGACAAGTGAAAGTGAAGCAGAAGGATGCTAAAATAGCAGCCTTTTTTTTAAATTTTTGACTGCTGACAACCACTTTCCCTTGTTTGACCTCAACACTGATGTATTAGCCATATAATTATTCTTTGTAATAAATGCTAGATTTATTATCATAATTACAAAACTTTTGTGAATTTCACAATGTATTAGTTTCTTTGGGGGGGGGGACTTTTAGAGAAGGAACGACACAGATCAAATTATTTCATAAACCTCAACTGGGTATTATCTGTTTTTCACATAAATCAACACATGCCAAGATAGGCATTAGCTTTAGGAAAGTATTAACTTTGGAGTAGCCTGTTTCTTCTCTTGGGTCCAAGTATCCCTTAACATTTCTTCAGCTGCGTCCATATACACTAAAGGACTTGACTACTTAGCTAGTCAGTTAACAACAGTGATATGCTGTAAATACTTTCTACAAATAAGTTTGTCAGGTTTTAAGCTCTTCCTTCATCACTTTTGCTGCTTTCACCCAGTGATGACTAAACTCTTACTTTCCAGCTATTGGACTAATTACTTTGCAAGGAAAGTCTGAATGTGCTAGTAACCTTTGGAATTCCACCTTCCTGATTTTGTTTCTTTCTAGTACCTTACATATTAGAACGTGTTATGGCCTTTGCCAGAGGCAGCATGATATTCTTGTGTTACATGTCTGCAGTGATTCTCAGACAATCCAGAATCTTAACTATGGCTACCTTTTCCTCGCTGTTACGGAAAACTCCAAATGTCCTCACAAATATCCTATGATGCTTTTGTTACTTTGTGAACTTGTTGTCTGGTTTTCATTAAAAGAAACAATCTAAGTAATGTATCATTTGTACCCCCAGTTTTCTGCCACCCAGTGTATTGTTAAACTTTACAAAATAAGCACAGGTAAGCACACATCAATTGACATTACTTCATCCACATAATTCTATAATCACATTACAAAAGCAAAGAATGGCCAGGTTTTCTTCTTAACTTGCAAGAGCCTAAAAGGAGATTCCTTGTGCACTTCATCATCAAACTGTACCATTTTCTTTGTAATCACTGTCACTAAATCATCCAGTGAGCCATACTTAATTTTTTTTTTTTTATTTTGCTTTTCTGGTATATTGTGATTCTCTGATTCCTCATCTCCTTCTTTATTTTGACTGTTTGTTAACCAAGTAAATCTATTAGACACAAGTGTCCCTTCTGTGGGTGACCTGAGAGCTCTGACTGAAGTAAAGAAGTGATATATCACTCCAAATGTCACTTTTCCCTTTTTCACCAAGCTCTGAGGATGGATATAAAACATATCACCTGTGGGACTCCAGAGTGGACCCAATATCCTGCTTACTATGTTTGCTTTTCAGTAAGAACTTGTAAGAAGACCTTTTTAGAGCACAATATTGTACAGGTTGACTACAGATGTAGATAGTATAAAAATGTCTAAGAATTTACACAATTGTTTTCCTTCACTTTCTTGCCCATCATAAAGAATTATTCTATCAGTCAAATGGCTCTCAGAGTGGTCACTGTTTCTCATTCATTTCTCATAGGGTATCTTTTTCTACTTTTCATCTGTAGGGTTTATTTGCCAGAGTGGCCATGCATTGCCCTTGTAGTCTGCATTTGCCTGCCTAAGAAACTATCTGACTTTTTTATCATCACATATGACCTAAAAATTCCCGGTCCAATATTTTCCCTCCTGTTCTTTGGTAGGCTGCTCTTAACACTTTTCTATACTAGTCTCTCATTTCCTTAAACCTCTATTTGTTTTACTAAACAATTGAAGGCTAGGTGATCTCATACATAATGGATAAAGTTTTGGCATATTCTGCAAACAACCCCCTTAAATACATTAGTGTCATAGGCCCAACAATGTGTGTCCATAACCTTTTTATTTTTTATTTTATTTTATTTTATTTCACATTTGTTAACCAGGTTGGTCCAAATGATCACAGGCCCATTTTCAGTGGAGACCCAAGGACAAAAGCTCCAAGAAAAATAATAACTCTTAAGTAATAAGTTTCACAAACAACTAACAAAGACAGTTTCACAGTACACATGCATAGTAAGATAGCACAGTTTTATAATAAGTATTAAAAAAAAAGAAAAAGAAACATAATGATAAACAAGTAATTATAATGTTATAAGCATGAAGAACTCATACAGATTATATAGTTCAATAGCATTACCTAAATGGAGCAGAGCCAGAAAACGTACTTCTCAAAAAGTGGGAGAGACAGATGATAGAAACATGATTAGGTAGGGTCCTGGCAGGGGCATAACCAAGTTTTCTAGAGAAAGTTTATTAGTTCATTTTTGAAGCTGTTAGTGTGTGTAATGCTACATAAATTGGCAGGGAGGTTGTCCAGAATTTTGTTATGGAGGATTTATGCAAGATTGCCAATGTTCATTTTGGACCTAGAAGTTTGAAGACTGACTTTGTCAGTATTGCATAAGGGATGGGAAGGGGTATAGTAAGTGACTAGAATGGAGAGAGAGGGACAAGGAGTTGGTTTACTGAAAAGGAAGTGGGTAATATGGAGTTGAGATAATTTGAGATGATGGGGAAGTTCAATCCAGTGTAGCTTATTGAGAGCAAGGCAATGGTAGGTGGAATTATATACGTTAGCTGCAAATTTTGTGATTTTATTGTAAGTTTGTTACAATTTGGGAAGCAGGCAGGATTGAAGGTTAGTAAGAATGGGTACTGCATAGAGGAGGCTAGGAAGTAGATAGGCTTGGGCCATGGAGATTCTGGAACTGGAGGATGGAAATGTTTTTGTTGCGATATACAAGACCAAGGTTTTGATTAGTTTTCTTAATTAATTGCGGGATGTGTAAGTCAAATTTTAGTTGGTCTTCAGTTGTCATTCCTAGTAATTTTGTGTGAGGTTCAACGTTAATGATAATTTTACTTAGGGAAGAGATGGAGAAGGAGAGCTTCAGGTGATCACTGGCTTTGAGGGAAAAAAGAAGGAGTTTTGTTTTTTTTAGGATTCAAAATAAGCTTTTAACCAACCCACTCTGGCCACAAGTTTCTAGCTTTCCATGAAGTCTCTGTCATGGTAGATAATTTATCTATATGGCATAATCTCAATCATAATAAACAATCCTTTGTTTCTTGTTTTTTTTTTTTAATTGCTCTATACCTGTGGTCATTTACCAAGTAAATACTGCTGGAGTAGGCAAAGTATGCCCATCAAATAATCTTTTAGAAAGCACAAGGCTAACTGGTCCTTTTCAGCTACCGTGCCATGAAATAAGCAAAATGCCTTCCAATTAGAGTCTCACATTATGTTCACTTAATGCAGCATGGCTCTGCTGACTGCCATCACATCCTTGACAGTAGAATATTCAAGAGACTGTGCATCTTGTGAAACAGAAATACTGCCTACCCAAACCTTCTTTTTATGAGTGACATATTCCCACTTAAAGATTATTTATTATAAAGATTTACTTGTCATTCCCACTACAGTCATGTTACTTTTCCTCCTTTTATTATCACCTAGGCAAAATGGATACCATCAGCTTCTATTTTAGACTGAACTTCATGAATGCTGCCTAACCTTGATTGTAACACTGTTATTTGGCTTTGTTCTATATCCTGACTCTATCTGCCTAGCCTTGACCATAAGACTGTCATTTGGATCTGTTCCATAACCTGACCCTATCTGTCTAGCCTTGATTATAACACTGTTACTTGGCATTTTTCATTTGCCTGAGTCTCTCTGCCTAGTCTTGATAGAAACACTGTTATTTGGTTTTGTCTCATAGACTGATCCTATCTGCTTAGCCTTGATTTTAACACTGAATTTTTGGCTTTGTTCTGTAGCTTGATGCTGTCTGCCTAGCCTTGACCATAATAGTGCTGTTTGGTTTTGTCTTGTAGACTGACCCTGTCTGCCTAGCCATGATCATAATACTGTTATTTGGCTTTTTCCCCTAGCCAGAGCCTCTCTGCTTAGCCTTGATCATAACACTGTTATTTGGCTTTGTCCTGTAGTCTGACCCTATCTCCCTAGCCTTGATCGAAACACTGTTATCCGGCTTTCTTCCATAACATGAAACTATCACATAGCCTTGATCATAATACTGTTGTTTGGCTTTGTCCTATAGCCTAACTCTATCTGCCTAGCTTTGATTGTTGCAGTGTTTTTGGCTTTGTGCCATAACCTGACCCTATCTGCCCAGCTGTGATCGCGACAATGATATTTGGCTTTGCCTCGTAGCATGACCATATCTGCCTACCCTTGATTGTAACCCTGTTTCTCTCTTTCTCCCCTAACATGAAAGTATCAGCATAGCCTTGATTCTAAAACAGTTATTTGGCTTTGTCTCATAGCCTCATTGTACCTGCCTAGCCTTGACTGTAACACGGTCATTTGGCTTTTTCCCATAGCCTGACCCTATCTGAATAGGCTTGATCATAACACTTTTATTTGGCACTGTCCAGTAGTCTGACCCTATCTGCCTAGCCTTGATCGTAACACTGTTTGGCTTTGTCCAGTAGCCTGACCCTATCTGACTAGCCTTGGTCATAACACTATTTGGCTTTGTCCTTTAGCCTGAGCCTATCTGCCTTGCCTTGATCATAATATGGTTATTTAGCTTTGTTCTGTAGCTTGACTCTCTCTATCTAGCTGAATGAGGGAATAAAGGAATCTAAGTGATCATGTACATTATCCTCAGCCCCGGTTCCTCTTGCTTATCTCCTGTTTTTTACTCTGGCTCATTGTTGTGATCCTGCGTAAGAGTATGTCCACTTTCCTGTTGTACTTGGGGGTTTGATGCTGATTTTCCTTTTCTCCCACCTTTTTGGCTTCCTTTTTTCACTTGTTTCCTTCTTGCCTTGATAGAACTAGTGTGACACTCTGCCTGGAAAGTTGCGTAATCACGGCCTTTATATGTGACTCAGTATGTTGAACTAGCTCAGCAATTCCTTTAATAGCAGCATGAGCTACATGCCACAGTAGAATATCAGTCTTTAAAGCATGCACATTATTTTACAATACTGTTTCTGAAAATAACCAAAAAAAAACAAACTTTCTTATTGCATCCTTAAAGACTAAAGCTTTATTGTCTGTCTCTTCTGCATTTTGTAGGTTTTATTTTGAATGATCCAGGCAAACATATTAATTTCATCATTCATACTTACACATCCTAATTTATTTATTTTATAAATAATGGTCACCAAAATGTTGTTACTAATCATTCTGCATTACTAATCCAACATGCAGTGTACCAGCCAAGTGACCCTTTTTTGAAACTCCGTATCATACCACCATTATATTCTTCACATGTTCCCATACTGAACTGAAATGATGTATCTAGATAAGTACTTTTTTCTGGGCAGAAACACCATCAGACATTAATAAAAATATTTAAGTTATTGTTCTTGTCACTTTACTCACAATGATTTAATGCGTATCTATTATTTGTTTCTAAGGTTTAAATAGCCAAATCTGCAGTATCAAATCTTTCCTTGGGGTTGACAGGCATGTGTTTTGGATCATTGAACATGTTGTGAATGACTTTATACTTATTTAATTTTCTAAAGCTTAAGAAACCAGTCTCATGTATTTAGCACACTTTAATTTATTGCATCATGACAATCCTGGGCCTTGCCCAGCCTATGTAGTGAGCAAAGATAAGCACTTTTTTTTTACTTAAACACCAAAGCCTAGTGTGCCTAACATGCTTTGATTAATTTCTGAACAGGCAGTCTGGCCCTGTTTCTACTCATGATCTGTACTCAAACACCATTAAACATAAATTCAAATCAGTAAAACAATTTAAATACTTTTATTTTTACGTAATTCACAAACAACTTTACAGTCATGAGTTTTTGAGGTATTAAAGCTTAAACGAACAAGTGCAGCGTGCTGCACATTTTAGTAGTTAACTGCATCATAAACCATATGGATCTTGTTTTACAAATTTCTTGAGCTGAAGCACCAACAGACACCCATACAGTTGCTTTTAAATTATACTTAACTGCATTCAAAGCATCTTTACAGCTAACAGGTCTCTGCTGTATTTCTGCTGAAAAAATTAACTGCATATTTCTCTAATAAACTAGTCTTGCTCTAATGATTTGATCTCAAGACTGCTCAACCAGTTAGCAGGAGCAGAAGGTTCTCTGCTGTCTGATGTCATTTTGTCTTGTTCACATCCACCAAGCTTGCCAGAAATATTACTTAGTTACTAAAGAATGAAGCAGACTAAGGAGTTACCATAGTTTTTAAGATGTGTAGTCAACCATCCTAACATCATCGCTCCTTTTACCTCTTTCTTCAAATACTAATCAGGTATGCCAGCTTCACTTTTTAGGTAAAGTAATGCAGATTCCCTTGGCTGCAAGACTCCCCATGTCTGTCATTACTTCTTTTCCCAACATGTCTCCTGTTTCTAATTTGCCATCATTGTTTGTATTTGTTGTAAGGTCTTGTCAACGAGAGGGGTGACAGTCATCACAACCTATTTCACAAACTCACTCTTTTTGTTTCAACTAATTATCACAAAAAGTTTTCCCAATAGGTTTACTACTTTATTGTTTGAGCAGTTTGCATTTATTATAACATTTATTCAACACTCTTTGTTTGATAATTGCTGAGGAAAATGCTTAAATATGTGTCTTGTTATGGCATTCTTAGAATTCATTGTTTATGTGTTTGTACAATGGTATCAATCCACTAAAGGTAATTCACCTTGTAGATTTGTAAGAATATTTAAGTTTGAGAAGGGTAAGTGCAGCACCTCTGAGGAAGGAGTGGAAGGGGATGGGGGTGTAGATTATTGCAGTGATCAGGAAGAGCATTTGGGTATTAGGAGCAGGAGGGGATGTCATGGTTAGGGAGCAGGAGCAGGTGTTAGGGTTAGGGAACAAGAAGGGAGTTTTAGGATTAAAGAGCAAGAGGGGAGTTTTAGAATTAGGGAGCAGGAGAGTAGTTTTAGGATGAGGGAATGAGAAGACAGTCAGGTTTAGGAAGAAGAAGGGAAGTTTCAGGGTTAAGGAGTGATCAAGGAACTTAGGTTTATGAAAGGGGTTTTGAGTTTTAGGGTAAGGGACTGATTACTTGGTGTAAAACTGTGTAGGAGTTTTAGGGTTAGAATTAAGGCTCTAGTAGGCATATACAGTTTTATATGGACAGGTGTTGGGAGCACTAAGCAGTTTAAGGTGATCAGGTTAGTGGGACTTAGCGCACTTGTTTTTTTAGCATGTGGCAGTAAGCAGGTGTTTCTTCAGCAACTAGAATGTGAGCAGTTCTACTAGACACAGAGCCATACATACAAATGTGTATATATGCATATAATGTGCGTGTGTGTGTGTGTGTGTGTGTGTGTGTGTGTGTGTGTGTGTGTGTCTGTGTATTCCTACCTCTCAGCTGTATAGATTTTTGCAGAATGTCCAGATTTTCACCTCAAAATGTTGGTCTGTTCTTCATAAAATGTATGCTTTTCTGGCAAATCACTTGGATGATATGAGGAATAAAAATTACAAAATAATGACATACACTTGAGTTTCAGACCATATCCTTTAGAAAATGCATTTTAACACAAATCATGTTATTCTAGCGACTTTCTAAAGTTGTAAGAGCACTGTTTAAAATCTGTCCCTGTTTTTGGGCCTTTGTCCCCCATAATGTAAGGCTTTGTCCAGGTTTCTTGAACTAAGAGGTTCAGAGGTATGTATATAGTGTATATATGTATATATATAAATATATGTGAGTGTGTGTGTGTGTACATACACACACACACACACACACACACACACACACACACACACACACACACACACACACATGTACACACACACACACACACACACATACACACACTCACAGCTTAAAATAAAGAAAATTAGCAAAATTTTAAATAATACTTAATTTATATATCCCAGCACCATTTCTTACTAAGGCTGTGGCCAAAGGAGATCATCAAAAAGCTTAGCTGCATCACCCATTACTGGTATTAGACTAACAGTGTCCCCCATTAAGCTGACTTTTTCTGCATATCCCTGGTGAAAATTTGTCATTACCCATCCAGTCATTTATCTTGGTTTTAAAAGTTGCTAGGAAAGTAGTTTGATAGGTAATAATAATAATACCCATTTGTTAACCTGGTAGGCCCACTGTGCACACAATCTCTTTTCAGGGATGAACTGTTGATCAATGTCTGGTTAAGCAACTTGCTCAAGTTCAAAGAGTAGGTAAATGACTGCTAAGGGAATCAAACAATGCACCACAGGAACTACTGCTCACAACCTTAACCCGCTTTACCAACTGCCAGAAATGGGGGATACTTTGGGTTTGGTATCTGTCACACCATATGGTGTTGTCCATGTGATAGTGTATATTTACAATGAGTGTTTTCTTTACCAATTGTTCCATTTAAGTGAAGGAGATCAAAGACTTCTGAGTTATTCGTAGTACAGAACACCAAGCAGAGATCTCCCCTCTGCAGCCTGTATGACAATGCTAGAGAGACAGAGCTGTTAGTCCATCTAAGTAGCTAGGGATACTGAGACCTGAGATTTATTTTGTGAGGAAACAATGGGATCTATCAACCTGGCTTAGGAACTTGGCAAGGTACATTATATTTAATCAAGACATTATATTAAATCCTGGAGCTAATAAGTAATGAATAAAGTGGGACATTAATGTATTTGGAACTTGAGGTGATACGCCAAAGAATGCACTGTGCAAGATAGATGGATTTTCTAGCCAATACAAAGACACAATGGTCAAAGGACAGTCTGTTCTCAAAATGCATACCAAAGTCTCTGACGACTAGTGACGAGTAGTGAGGAATTTTTCAGTCATCAATTATTATCCCAAGGAGTTTGGTGTGTGAGGCATGGGAGATAGTGGTGCCATTTAGGGAGGAAAGAGAAAAATTGGATTTAAGGTGAGAGAGTGTCTCAGGCAGGAAGAGAAGGAGATGAGTTTTCTTTGGGTTAAGGATTAGTTAATTGTTTCTGAGCCATTTTTCAACAGAGATAAAGGAATTATGTGTTAGTGCGTGTAGTTCAGAGATAGTATTGGAGACAGATAAGAGAGTAGAGTCATCTGCTTATTGTATTACAGAGGAGAGACTGCAGGATGAATGTAGGTTGTTGGTAAAAATGTTGAAAAGGAGTGGTCCAAATATGGAAAATTGGGGTACTCCTGTTTGAACAGCAAGGAAGGGTTAGAAAGCCTGCTGACATCTAATAGGTTGTTTTCTGCCAGTAAGGTAGGATTGGAACCAGCCAAGAATAGAAGGAGAAAGGTTTAGGTCTGAGAGTTTGTTAAGAAGGATGGGATGAGACAGTGTCAAAGGCTTTAGAAAGATCAAGGGATAGACAGGAGATGAGGAGGTTGTTGTCAATAGCTTCTGCAATCTTTTGAGTAAAGTATAGTAAGGCAGTCAATGTACTGTGTTTAGGGTGGAAACTATGTTGCAAGGGGTGAGGAGATTTTCATGAGTGAGATAGGACAGCAGTTGAGTATGTATACAGTTTTCAAGGATCTTCAAGAGCGGTGAGAGAATAACAATTGGTTTATAGTTGGAGGGTTCAACAGAGTTGCCACCTTTGTGCAGAGGAGTGGTATAGAAGGATTTCCAAATTTCTGGTACAGTAGATTCCTGAATGGAATGGTTGATTAAGATAGATACAGGGTATGCAATAGAGTCAGCAGCAATTTTGAGAAATTGAGGGGGGAGTTTATAAGTATAGGGAGAGCATGGTTTTAGTTTAACTCATTCACTCCAATGGAGTTCAGGAAGTTTGCACTGTAACTTCCAATGGGTGGACCCTAAGCCTTTTGACAGAATCAAATTATGTCCTCACATTTCAAACAATTATTCATATCTCTGGAACCACATGGGTTATAGAGGAAGTATAAATGGCAAACCCTTCAGCACAAACTATTTTTATAATGACAGTACTCTTTAGGTTCCAGGTCTTAAACTGAATTTTATAAGTCACAGTAAACACAGTTAGTATTATGTTTGTAATATTTTGTAAACAACTTAAAATATCTCAGCAGCCACTCAAGTTACACATACTGTCAGCAGCATTTTATTCATCTAACTGAGAGCTTCCATATGAGGCTAAGGAGTTCTGTCTGTGTTACTTGGTTGTTGAAATATTTAGAAAAAATGTGAAAATTATATCTATATAAGTTAATATCACAAAACAACAGTTAATATCTCTTTACCTGCATTAGACAGAGATAAAATAGTAATGCAGTTGGGTTTGTCATTGTGTAAGCTTTAAGATGAAATCTTTTAAAACCTTATACATAACATGGTTTTAGAATTATAGATGCAAATATGAACAAGCAATATTGAAGCCTACAAGCATCAGTAAGAGTTAACTGCAGCTGCAGCTGGAAGCATCACTCAGATGTAATGAATTAAGAAGCAGGGATTTGATATGTTTAGTAGAAACAGGTCAGAAGGTAAAAGGCTGAGAGACAGAGGAGCATATAGGTTTAGGGGGAGGAGAGGGTGGCAGAAGAGTTATGATGAGCAGAGTTACCAGAGGGTAGGAGTTTAGAGATGCTGTCTCTGAAGTGTTTGTTGAGTAAGTCGGCAGTTTCAGAAGGAGAGTGATAGGGGAAAGGGTTAGGGATGGTAGGAGAACCAATGTGGAGCAGGGAGTTGATAGTACTCCAGAATATTTTTGGTTCATTTGGGTGACAGCTTTGAAATTTAGTGAAATAGTGGCATTTATCCAAAATAATAAGAAAGGTGGGAGTTTTAGTGGTTTTCCATTTTCCCATAGAGCATCTCTTTCATGCATCAAAGCATGAGTAGCTTTGGAGAGCCAGGGTGCAAAATTAGATTTGATTTTGATTTTACGAGTTGGGGCAGGAGAGTTTAGGACATCAAGGAAAATGTGGTTGAATTTAGTAACAGCATCACTGAGTGTGAGTGTTTTTAGAAAAGACCAGTTGATGGCAGAGAGTCTATAGTTAAAGGTTAAAGGGGAAAAGTTAGTGAGTTTCCTACAACCTCTGTAGAGATGGGGCCTAGAGAGATGAGGAGAGTGCCTTAAGATAGAGATGGGAGAATGGTCACTAACATGGTTAGGAAAGGTAGAAGGGTTGTAATAGGTGTTTGGAGAGTTGGTCAAGATCCAGTCAATTGTGGAACCAGTAGCATTTTTACTGTAGTGGGTAGGGGTATTGATCAGTTGTGAGAATCCATACAGGTTTATGAAATGTTGGGATGAGTCACCAATAAAGGAGTTCCAATCTCTATTAACATCTCCAAGAATGATGGTTTCATAGGAGATGGGGTTGTTTATCCAGGAGAGTATATGTTAAAGGATAGGGATGTTTTTACCTGGGGGGGATATACATAGAGGCAATAGCAAATTTTGTATAGTTATTGATGTGGCAGTCTAGGAGCAGTAGTTCAGCAGAGGAGAAACTAGGTAGGGTAATGTCTATAGGTATTAACGTCTGGGAGACAGAGTACAAGATAGCCTCCCCACCACCTTTTTGGGTGTCCTATCAGACCTATAAATATTGTATTGAGGTGGAGAAATTCAGAGGAATTGATATGAGATTTTAGCCAGGTTTCCAATAGAGCCAGGATGTGAGGTTTGTGTTAGGCCAACCGTGCATGAAGTTTGGGCGTTTTGTTGTTTAAGCCTTGGATGTTCATTGCAGAGATGGAGAGATGTTTGAGGCTGGAGATATTTGAGGATGTTTTTTGGGGGACAGCAGATGAAGGTGGAGGGGACTGGAGGGGGGGGGCAGGATTAGGATGGATGTCACCAGAAACCAGAAGAGCAAAGACAAGATGGAAAAGGTGAGAGTGGTCAGTAATGAGGATGGGGTACTTGAGTTTGGGCTTAGTAGTAAGAGCAGGGTAGGCCATGAGTTTAAATTTAAGACATTGAAAGGGAGAGAGACAGAAAAGAGAGGGATCAATAGTCAGTGGAGGTTGGTTATATGTTGGAAGAGGTCTGAGAAAGAAGGTGGGAGAAGAGGGGAAGGTATGGATCTCAGTGTGGTAGGAAGTGCTTAGGGCTAGTGAGATTAGAAGTGGGAGAAATAGCAGTAAGGATAGCATTGTGTGATGGAAAAAGGAGGAGAAGAGTTGTAGGGAAAATATAAAGAAATATATTAGGGGAGGATGGTGGCTAGAAATAAGCAGTGTGAGGGAAGGAATAGTATCACGGGGTGGAAATAGTGAGTATGTGAGGAGATAGTAGATGTGCTGGGGAGTAAAAAGATAAGTGTGAGAGAGGCAAGTCACAGAGGAGGCAGCCCAAGGTGGGAGGGGAAAAGGGGAAGATTGGTGACAAGGTGGGAAGAGTGAAAGAGTGAGAGCAAAAGTTATGGTGGTGGGAGGGGGCTGTGGGAGTGACCAGACAACAAGGGTGGTATTCGGGGGTGGGAGGTAAGTGAAGTGAGCCCAAGTAGAGCAGGCACAACCACACCACAAGTATGGTGAATGTAAGGGCCTAAAACCTGCACTCAGCACTTTAATTTTACTTTCTTTTAGCAGAAAAGACAGACCAACAGTAGAGTCTGCATGTCCTCCCTACGGTCGAGTGGCGTTCGAAAGACATGCATGAATGGGTGTGCCTTCATTGAAGGTTGGGCATCAGGCTGGCACCTTGGCACCGTAACAATGTACTGCCAATCATTAGTGGACCGGAGTTCTGCTGTGGCGACCCCTAACCAGGAAAAGCCGAAAGAAGAAGAACTTGTTCAAATGGCAGACAAGTAAGTAAAACTTTCAAACAGGGATCTATATCTGAGTGTTAGAAAGCCAAAAAGGTACAAGGTATAGCTGTAAAACTTAGGGTCAGGGGGACAAATGTATGAATCACCCAGAACGCTCACTCCGGATAAAAAAACAAAGTTTATTCAAACTAAACTTGTAAGTGCTTTCATCCCAGTTTAAATTTGATACAGGATCTTCATCAGACAGTAATACATAAGTAAAACATCATTTAAATACTTTACAAAAACGTGACATCACTTTCTCAATCATTTGTTAAAGGGGTACAGTGTTTAAAAAACATTACAGATAAAACTTTTTTTTCTTCAAAAAATTCACTCGCAGCATTTAAATAAACAACTAATAAGAATGAGTCACCCTTTTACCTACAAACACCCAACATACGTTGATAGCTCAAAAACGTAACTTAAAAGTCAAACCAAATATAAAAAAGTCCATATATACTGGTCCATTCAGTCACATTTCTTTTATCTTTTTAGAGCCTTTAGTTTTAAAAAAATGGTGATAGATAGACACTCATTTAAACCTGACCAATGAGTTGAATCTAAATGGATCTGCCAACTTAATTATGTTTTTTCTAATAAATATGGCCATGCACTCCCTGTAAATGAGGGGCGTATTGTATCCAAAACAATGAACTTAAATTTATGTTCAGTGTGTTGGAGAATGTGTTTGGCCAAGGCATTAAATACACAACGGTCTCTGATGTTCCTAAGGTGTTCACTGATTCTGTTTTTAAGTTTACGCTTGTTTTTTCCAATATAAAAACATGGGAAAAGTTCACATTGGGCACAGTAAACTACTCTATCTGTGTTACAGCAAAACCTATCTTTGATTTTTAATCTCATTTCATTGATAATGACTTCATTAGCTTCTAAAATATAAGGGCAAAATTTGAAAGACCCACACGTATATATATATCCTACTTCCTGTGTCCTACCCTGATGTTCCAGTAAGGTCTTAATGTTATGCCCTTTCCGGAAGACACAGGTTGGTCTTTCCCCCAAGATCTTCCTTAAATCTGTTTCACTTGTTAACAATTTCCAATTTTTCTACAGGATATTCTTAATGTGGAATGCATCAACAGAGAAGGTGGTTAAAAAACAAAACCTAAAATTATTGTCAACCTTCTCTTCAATCATATGTGGTGATGGCAAATCTAGTAACCTACAGATGTTAGCATTAAAATCAGGATTCTCTCCAAGATTTTTCTCTGTGTTTAAAAGGGACATAAAGTGTCCATTCTCTCTTTTAGAAATTACCTCATTCATGGTATTTTCTACTACGTGGCATGGGTAGCCCCTTTTTGAAAACATTTTACTTAGCTTGTGACATTCTTTCAAGAACTGTGTAACCATTCGAGCTGCTCTGACAAATTGTCCTTTTAAAACCCCTCATTTTCGAGTGAAAGGGTGACAGCTTGTGAAATGTAAAAAAACTGTTGGAATAAGTTTCTTTTTGATATATTTCTGAAACAAATCTATGGTTCTGGACATCTTTTTTGAGAAAAATGTCTAAGTAGGCTATTTCTATCTCACTGGCAGTGTGGGTAAATCTCAAAAAAGAAGTTGAGTTGTTTATATATTCTAAAAATGAACTAATTTGTTGTTTTGGTCCATTCCAAAGAATAAAAATGTCATCCAAGAAACGGGTGTACATGTGACAGAATGGAAAGAAAGGTGATCTAGTTAAATATCTTTTCTCCCATTCCAACATCACAATGTTGGCATACATGCGCCCGCATGCTGCATCCATTGCTACACCCTCTTTTTGAACATAATATTTCTTTTCAAATAGAATGTTGTTCTTTAAAACCATATCCAACAGCTGTTCAAGCATGTTGATTCTATCCTGTGACACCCCTTTATCTACCAGAACCATTGAATCCTAAGATCATGTGGGATAACAGTATACAGATCCCTTACATCCACTGTTATAAATATACAGGTACTATCAAAGGTGACTAAATTAATTTTCTTCAAAACCTCCTATGAGTCAATACACAGCAGAGGCTCAGTTTTTAACAATTCTTTTACTTCTATATCAAAATACTTACCCAGTGGGAGGGTAATGGAGCCTCTAGCATCCACTATCGGACGTAAAGGGGGCTGGTGTGTGTCCTTATTTATTTTTGGTATTCCAAAAATAGTTGGAGTGATTGAGAAGTCTACAGACTGGTGTTCCTCAAGAGTGATGAGGCCATCTATAAAGAGGTCTTATAGATAGCCTCTAATTCTCCTGTATGCACCATTCAATTAGTGAACTTTGGGAGTATGTTGTCGCTTCCAAAATTTCTTTTTCTTAACATAGTCATCTTTCCACATAAGGACCACACCACGCACTTTGTCCGGTTTCATGACCCTTAGATTAGTGTTAGGGGAAATATATTCAAGTTCCATAACTTCCTCTAAACATAAATTATTTTTAGCTGTGTGTCTTTTAGTTTTATCACAGTGTGTTCTGATATCTAACTCACACACCCTTTCAAAAGTGTTTAAAATTGGGTGGGTAGGAGGATTGTATGTACTAGAAATCTTAAATGGGTGAATAATATTTTCAACACCCTGAAATAATAAATTCAAGTTGAGTTTTCTAATATATTACTTTAAATCCATGAGTGTGTGTACCAGATTCACTGGTCTGTTTGGTGTATAAGTAAATCATTTCGCAATGAATCAGTTTACTTTAGTTACAGGGGAAGGAGGCAAAAAATAAAGGAGAAAGAGCCCTATGGCTGACTGAAATGGTGACTCACTTTGTTACATAGCATAGTAAAAGAGAGCTTAACAAATGTTTTTTTATGTTTGCAACCTACACTGTTTAATTGTTGGGAGAAAAAAAGCTTTTCTTGTTAGAGACTGTGGTGGCCAATTGCAATCCAGTAGACACCGTTTTGCAGGAGATGCAGTATGGTAGTGTAGGGAAATGTAGAGTTTGACTAGAAAAAGAGAAAAGCAGAGATTCTAGGGTAAGCATTAAGGCAACAGCAGGCAGTTCATTCTTTTAACAAGGAGTCTAGGGTGCTGGACAGATTCAGAAAGCATGTATATGCTTCAACGACTTTTGCTCTTCGGTCGCTGAATTATTTGGAACACTGCCTGACTCCAGAAGGATTTGATTAAAGAGCTTACCAAATCCCTCTCTATGACCATTACTGCTAAGGCAGAATGCTCAGCTGCTTCTCAGTTGGCTACCCTACAGTCTATTTCAAACTCGTCCATGAGGTTCATCTCACATGCAGGTGAAGGTACCTCAAGGATGGTAGGTTCAGGCATTTTCATTAGGAGGCATGCCTGGATGCGCCTGTATGATTTTGCAGAGCCCTTCAAGTCTTCCTTCATCAGTGCTCCCCTTGACTGAAGTTCTTTGTTTGGCTCCAAAGTTAAAAACACGCTATCCAGGTGTGAGAACCTGTCTGCTGTGGGCATATATTTTTCGACTCCTTTTCTAGGAATCAATAAGGTGATCAAAAATGTGATTCAGAAAGTCGCAGGGTCCCTTCCAAGAGCCACGTGGAGATGGTTCCCCCAGAGGCAGAGGAAGGGACTCTAATGGAAGACACCACCCACATGGCAGAGGAGGCCTACAAAACCAAAGGTCAAGGGATACTTTCTCTGACAGATCCTATCTGTGCTCCTGAAAGGAGGCCCAATTATCCACTTCGGAAGGCAGTCAGGGATCATTTATCCATGCATCGGAGAGCCTAGCTAGATATTACAAAAGATTCATGGGTGCAAGGGATTATTTCCAGAGGTTATATAATACACTTTTCCCTACTCCCCCTTAACAGTAAACAAAATTCCCGATGTTCCACCTACTCTCAGGAAGCACCAGCACTAGAAATAAAAAAGCCGCTAGAGAAAAGAGTCATCCAAGAGATCCCCCAGACCAGAAAGTCTAGAACTTACTTATGATTCTTTTTAGTGCCAAAGAAAACAGGGGATGAGAGACAAATATTGTCCCTCAGCTATCTGAACAAGTCAGTTCAGTACACCAAATTCTGAATGGTCATGGTTCAGTCCATTCTGCCATTTCTGTACAAGGACTACTGAATGTGCTCGATAGATCTTCAGGATGCATATTATTATATAAAAATGAACAGATGATGCAGAAGATTTCTAAGCTTCTGGCTGGGAGCCAGTCACTACCAATTCAGAGCTCTACCCTCTGGTCTCACCACAGCCCCCAGGGTGTTCACCAAATGTTTGTCACTAGTGGCAGCTCACTTGAGACTGCAAGGATTCCATGTGTTTCCCTATTTAGATGACTGGCTCATAACCACTCTGACTAGGCATTAGCTGATGAAAGCATGAGATTAAGTACTCCAGTTAAGCTCTCAACTGGGCATTACAATCAATCACAATTCTGAACTAGAACCAACTCAGTATTGCAGTTCATTGGAGCATTGTTCAACACAGTATCCCTGACAGCCTTCTTTCATTTACCAAGGGTGCAAATCATACAGTTTCAAGTAAAAAAAGATAATTGAAAGGTCGTCTCTCCTAGCCTAGCTGATACTTCAAGCATGGAGTCAATGTCTGCTGTGAACGCTTTAGTTTCTTTAGCAAGATACCACATGAGAATTCTTCAGTTGACCCTAGCACCTCAGTGGTCTATTCTTCATCACCCTTTGTCCATCCAAATCAAAATAACTCAAGCATGCAAAAATTACTTCCGGAGGTGGATTTACTCCTATTAGATAAGATAAGGTCACCCTTTCATTCCCCCTCAGCCCAAAGCCATAGTTACCATGGACGCTTCCCAACTTGGGTGAGGAGACACGTCTTGGGAAAGACAGTTCAGTGGACATGGTCCTGTGAAGAGGCCAATACACATATCAATGTATTGGAAATGAAAACTTTCATCTTAGTATTGCAGGCCTTCCAAGACACTCTCCCTTCTGGGACTGTTGGATTCATATGGGCAATATGTTAGTGGTCTGGTACATCAACAAACAAGGAGGAACTAGATCTTATCCCCTGTATCGAGAAGTTTTGAAAGTGTGGCAATGGGTGATCTCATCCAATCAATTTCTAAAAGCAATGCACATTCTAGGGGAAATACAACATGATAGCAGACACGTTGAGCAGGTCTATTCTGATTCCTCATGAGTGCTTGATCAACTAGAAGGTGGCAGAAAAGATATTCTGTTGATGAGACCAACCTTGCTGTGACCTCTTCGCATCTTCCTTCAATGACAAGTGCAGCAGGTTCTATGCCCTGATTCCTCCACCAGGGGACATAACTTTCAACCTCTTAGCACAGGAAATCTTGAAAAAGCCAGAAATAATGGAGGTGACAAAGGCTTCAAAATAGGGACAAATTTTAAATATTGGTCTTATAAACTTAGAAAGTTGGTATAGTAAAATGTTTTGTGTTACCATGTATATTCTGAAGGATATGAAGTCTGAAACTTAAATGTATGTCCTTATTTAGTGAAGCCAGTCCTCAGTCATTTGCTGGAAAACCACAAATTTTATGAGGAACAGACACATAATATGAGACAAAAGTCTGGACATTTGCAAAAATCTGGACAGTTGAGAGGTATGCCTGGGGAGTCAGTAAGAGACACTCTTCTCCACAATTGACCCCTGTTCTCCTCTATGCCTTTCCACCAGTACCTCTAATCCCCAAATTCCTGCAGAAAGCATCTCAATTGAAGAGCACAGTCATCCTCATTCCTGCTTATTGGCCCCACCAGATTTGGTTCCCCTTTCTCTGGCCTCATCTGATTCACCTACCATAGATTCTGGATCCAAATCTAGACCTCTCTTCCCCTGTCCATCACATTCTTCTATCTTCCCACAAATCTTCCACTAGGAACATTTACAGAACTAAACGGACAAGATTTGTTGTTTGGGTACAGCAAAATGACATTGACTCCTTTTCAGTATCAGTACCTAAAATTCTTGAATTGTTGGCTTCAATTTTTAATGAAGGTCCAGTTCTTCAGCTGTTAAAGTACAACTTTCTGTCATTTCTAATTTTCATATTTGAATAAATAATTCATCTTTAGCTTCTTCCAAACTTTGTAAAGACTTTATATGGGGAACATTTCTTTGAAGACCTCCTTTTAAAGACCCCCCCATAGGATCTGAATTTGATTTTACAATCTTTGACCCAATCTCCATTTGAACTGTCAAACAAATGTGAACTAAAAGTTTTAACCTGGAAGACTGTATTTTTGTTGGCCATCATCTCTCTTAGAAGAGTCTCAGAATTTCAGTCCCCATCTTCTAAGCCTCATTGTTTGTTTGTTTTTTTTCAATCCATCCTTCCTTCCTAAGGTGGTGTCAGAATCCAATATCAGTCAAACTATAAAACTTCTACTTTTCTTCCCAAGTTTCACAAACAAAGGAGAGTACATGTTGCAACTATTAGATATGCACAGACAGCTAAAGTTTTATCTACATAGGACCAAAAATTTCAGTAAATCAGATCAATTATTTCTCTCCCTTTCAGATTCAAAATTGGGCAAACTAGTTACTAAAGTGACCGTAGCCAAATGGTTAACTGATTGCATTACCTTTGTTTATAATAAATTGGGCTAGTCTTTACCAAAACCACCAAAATTATTCCTCAAGGTCTATGGCAACTTCTGTATTTTTATCCAGAGCTTCCTTGGGTGATATTTATGCAGCTGTAACTTTGGCTAATCCTTATACTTTTATTGCTCATTACAAATTGAATCTGGCCTCTAGGGGAAGAACAGCCTTCAGCTCAACAGTGCTCAGGAATATCCTTTCTTAGAGTTCTTCCGGGATTTAGGTAGCTGGGACTCTGTCCCATTTGTTGAGCAATTAATGAAAATAACATCAGATAAAAAAATTATGTTCTCACCATAACATTTCAGCTGTGTTGTCCATTTTTATTCTTCCTCACCTCCCCTCCCTCCAACCCCCTACCAATTTTACTTCTGGAAGTATGATAACATGTGAAAGGAACTGATTTCCTTTTTTAGAGCTCCAGATACTGTTATCTCATATCCTTGTTCTGTTTCTTACTATATAGTCTATAAGGTTTGCAAACAAGATCTGAAGTAAGGTAGCAGACTAGTGCATTATGGACAAGGGAGGAGAGTGAGAGCTTTTAGTGTTTCTTAAGCTGGAAAAAGTAGCTGAGTCAGATCCAAGGGTCAGATCTGAACCCATTTTTTGAGGAAGAATGAAAATGGGCAACACAGATGGAACATTATGGTGAGTACATAACTTCTTTGTTTATATCAGTGAATTTTATTATCCAGAAATTATATCTTGTCTTAAAATCTTCCAAATAATTTGGCAACAACGTTGAACCAGTATTTACTGAATATTTTAAAAATAAAGAGCACATTTAAATTGTATTATATGAACTTTGTCCCCAGGTTATGGGGAACATAGAAATTACATCACCATTTCCTGTTGGTTCTACCCCATATTATAAATTATTTAGGTCTATGAAGTTAATGAAATATTAGTTGATTATTATTATATTAATTAATTAATATTAATTGTTAATATTTAAAAAAATGCAGATGCTACAGTTTGTAATTATTAAAATCTGATTTACTATTTTTATCATATATGGATAATGCCAAATGAAAAAATACAAGTACTCCATTAGTAATGCCATGTATGGTCCTCTGGGCCCAGTATATGGAAATCGCACATTTTAAATTTTATTCCATGATGGCTATAGGATGCGAGAGACATCATCTCCATAAAATCATTTTAGCACATTTTCTTTATAAAAGTATATTCTGGTGTTATTAATGCATTCACTGTGAAAAGGCAGTATGAAACAAAAACCCATGTTGACACTATAATAAGATTTAGAAATGTGGCCAATATTTTGTCAGTTGTATTTTTGCTTTACTTTGATAACATCATGTCTTATTATGTGTTCTGGATCTAGGGGGTAATTCAATAAACCCTACATGGAATGATTCTCCATGTAGGAATAGTGTTGTGGCCAGAACATGGAATATGGCCGCTGAGCAATCCAGGAAACAGTGCTAGGGTCCTGCAAGAGTGTGCGGACACTGTGCGAACATGGAGGTGTCTGCAGAATGTAAATCTCCTCATCTGCTGTGAAAACTATGCAAATGAGGTGATTTTCTGATTCAGGAAGCAGAAAGGCATCTGTGTAGGTGTCGTATCTGCAGGAAAAATGTATGCGGTTACAAACTGTGTTGTTGTTGTGTCTTTCGGCTTTTCCCAGTTAGGGGTCACCACAGCATAACTCCAGTCTGCTAATGATTGGTAGTTGATTTTTATGTGCCGAGTTACCAGCCCTGATGCACAACCTTCAATGAAGGTATGCCCATTCATACATGTCTCCACACAGAAGCTCTAGCTGAAAATCGAACTGGACAGCGTCTTACTGTGAGGCAACAACACTACCACAGCACCACCACCGCGGTACCAGACTATAAAATTTAAATAGGAGTGTAGCCATGCAAATGACCAAATGTATGACCATTGACATGAAAAAGTAATGTAATATTTGAAAAATTAATATTTTTTTAAAATACATATGCCACGTTTAAGTGGCATGCAGCAGCAGCGTACAAACATGCTATGTTAAAAAAAAAACAATAAAATGTGTAAAATTTGCAATATAAAGGTATGCAAAGTTGTTGCATTATAGTGGCCAGCATGCAAAGTCATACAATGAAAGGTTATAGTGGTAACTAAGGAGATAGGCCCTGGTGTAGCGCTGTATCCAGGGTATATGCAATTAGGTGTATGTAAATGAGCCAGGGTTACTGAATAGCAAAAAGGACCACTGTGCTCATAGGTTCTAACTGTGTTAGGGCTAGAACTGTGTTGGTGTAGGCAGAACAAATAGGTACTATCAAAAGTGGGCATTGTCACGGCATATGTAAGCAGATTGCAGCTTAGCAGCACCTGTTTGCACTCAGCTAAGCACAGCTAAGCAGGGGAGCATGTCTGGATTGCTAAGCTATATTTAGCCCTGCTGCATGTGTTTTAGCAATTTAAATAAAAGCTAAGCATGCCCGTGTACAAGGGAGGGTCTAAAATGCTGAGCAATGTTTACAATAGCTCTGTGGGTTTGCACAGAGTGCCATGGGGCTTAGCAGTGGAAGAAATTGGAAAAAAAAAACAAAACTAAAAGGAAATAGCCTGGGAAAGCCAATCAAGTATAAATGACTGACAAGACCTGTTCCGTGACACTGGAAGGTGGAATGTATCATAGTTAGCCAATCACACAGGCTGCATCTGCAGCACACCACTATAAAATATGTATACACCTTTCAATCTGATTTTTCCCTCACACTGTGCACCATTAGAGTATAGACTTCAGAATTTTAACTGACAAAATGACAGGGGCTGCTGCTGTCCTACATCTGTGTGCACTACAGGCTGAGGTCAGTGATGATGATGATGCTGACAATAAGACCAGACTGAGTAGGAGAAGAGTTTTAAGGCCCAGGGTAACCTTTCAGGGGCTACATGAGCTGGCAATAGTAGAGTGCTACATGGTGGACAGGGACATGCTACAGGAACTCACCAAGCTCTGTCCGCCCTCACCTCAGTTCCAGAGCCAATAGAAGGGAGCCCATCCCAATGGAAACAAAGGTATGTGTAGCCTATAGGCAGACATAGGCATACCCAGTACACCCTGGCCTTGGCAAAGAGACAATGCATAACACATATACTGACAACATAGGGACCCAGGGACTGACACCTCACTCTGACTCACATACGCACAATAAAAAGGATACCAGCCACATCACACTACCTATACTTTACCATGTATAGGCTGTGTACTGGTTGCATCCAACAGAGTCAGCCCTGAAGCACTGTCCTCTCAACTGCTTCAGCCACAAGGTAAGTCACTCTTCTTAACAACAAATTAATGTTGCAGTAGACTGTGGTAGCCTATGTATGGTATTGCTGCATGTATGCAAGGGAATGGAGTGGGCTACCGGGATAGCAGCATACAATGGACAGCTATGTGGGACAACAGAAATTCTCTGCCAAATACTGGCTGCCCCAGAATATGCAGTAGGCCTCAAGCCACCAAAACACGCTGCACTATGTGAGGGACTTACAAACAGCAAAGTCATAGGACAGATGCATGGCATACCTCCCAACCATCTCGAATTACTCGGTTTTTACCGAGATTTGGGGTCCAAATAATAGGGTGCCACAATTCCTGAGTGGCACCCCTTAATTTCCAAATTTCCTAGCACTTTATTTTCGTTTTTTTACTATCCGGCTTTTTGAGCTGATGCCATCATGTGTATGAGGATGTCAGCTCTGTGAAATGGCCTACCAGCCTGTCAGAAATGAGCTCATGGCTGAAAGTGCATGTATTTCTGGCTGCCGAATGGATGCTGCAGGAGGTGTGGAGCTGCTGTTTCTATTGGATGTTAAAAGAATTAGTGTGCTTCTGGCTGCTTCAAGCTGCTGTTTTTCTAGTACAGCTGATGTTAAGCACCCTTGAGATGAAAGCCTACCGTGAAAGCTAGTGGAGCTGCCATGATGAAAGCCTGTTGTTTTTCTAGTGGAGCTGCCATGCTGCCATTTCTATGGATGTTAAGGTTAGTGCTGGCGGGTGTGTGCTTTTCAGAGCTGCCTATTAAGGTTAGAAAAGCTGGTCAGAGCTGCCTGTTAAAGTTAGAAGAGCTGGTGGGTGGGTGTCTTTCTAGTGGAGCTGCCTGTTAAGGTTAGAAGAGCTGATGTTAAGCACCATTGAGATGAAAGCCTAAGCCTGCTGTGAAAGCTATTGGAGCTGCCACAATAAAAGCCTGCTGTGAAAGCTAGTGGAGCTGCCATGATGAAAGTCTGCCATGAAAGCTAGTGGAGCTGCCATGATGAAAGCCTGCCATTTTTCTAGTGGAGCTGCCTGTTAAGGTTAGAAGAGCTGATGTTAAGCGCTGTTGAAATGAAAGCCTAAGCCTGCCATGAAAGCTAGTGGAGCTGCCATTTAGAAGAGCTGATGTGTGTGTGTGTTTTTGTGTGTGTGTGTGTGTGTGTGTGTGTGTGTGTGTGTGTGTGTGTGTGTGTGTGTGTGTGTGTGTCTCTCCAGATTTATGCATCATGTTTTTGTTCTGTTCTTCATAAAATCTGTGGCAAGTTAGTGAAGGATTGAATTCACTAAATAATGACAGGCATTTGAATTTCAGACCTCATATTCTTCAGAAAATAATGTTCACACAAAACATTTTATTCTAGTAATTTTCTAAGTGTATAAGATCAGTATTTGAAATGTGTCCCTATGTTTGGGGCTGTATTCCCCCATTATTGGCTTTGTCCTTTTTTGTGCTAAGAGGTTGAGAGCTATATGGTGAGAAGTGAATTCTGTGCTCCCCCATTATATGTTTATAGCTTCATAGGTAGGTACTAGGCTATTGGCCCTAGGGCCTATATAAACCTAGCCAAAAAGGTACCTTGGCTTTTGCCACCCAAGAAAATTATTTTCCTGTGCCCCTGTCAAGCAGAGCCACAGAAGCAATCCCTGGGGTGAAATTCTTATTTCCCATCCGATCATCAAGAATTTTCTTGAAGAGTGCTAATGAGGAGCTATGTTTGATATAGATAGGTAGTTTGTTCCAGAGTATGGGAAGCCTCTGGGACAGGAATCTATCCCTCCAGCATGCTCTGTTTATTGTGGTGTCAAGGTTTAGGTCCCTACAGTGTGTAGCTTGGAGGGATTGGGATTTCTTTAAGTGGAGCATGTCCAACAGCTCTGGGTTTATAGGTTCATAGGTAGGTACTACGCTATCGGCCCAAGGGCCTATGTAAGTCTAGCCAGCAAGCTTCCATAGCTTACGCCACCCAAGAAAGTTATTTTCCTGTGCCACTGTCCAGCAGAGACACAGAAATGATCTCCGGGGTGTATTTCTTATTTCCCATCCACTCATCAAGATTTTTCTTGAAGAGTGCTAATGAAGAACTTTGCTTGACATAAATGGGTAGCTTGTTCTAGAGTATAGAAAGTCTCTAGGACAGGAATATATCCCTCCAGCATGTCCTGTTTATTGTGGTGACAAGGTTTAGGTCTCTAGAGCATGTAGCTTGGAGGGATTGGGATTTCTTTAGGTGTAGCATGTCCAACAGCTCTGGGTTTGACATAGCTTTATATGTTAGGCAGAGATCACCTCGAAGTAGGTGATATGCAATGGAGTAAAGCTGGAGTTTTTTGAGACGGTCTGCATAGGGCATCTGTTTGAGGCCAGTAATCGTCTTTGTGAGGTATTTCTGTGGCCTCTCAAGTTGTTGTAGATGTCTTGTGAGGTACATGCCAAAAGGGGCATTGCACTCTATAATGGATCTAATGAGTGATGAGTAAAAGGGAAACATTTGACTTTGTCCAGGTTTTTTGTGGTAAGAGATTGAGAGCTATGGTGAGAAGTGAGAACTGAATTCACTAAGTGTTTCCTATTTGAGCTGAGGAAGCTGTTGATTTGGCTTAGTGGTATGTTGCTCTGACAATAGTGCACAGGGTCCTGGGTTCAAGTTTTGGCAGTGAAACGATGGTGGCAATGTAACACATTTTATTCTAGCAAGTTTCCAAAATTATACAAGCAATGTTTAAAATGTGCCCTTGGTTTTGGGGCTTTGGTCCCCCCCAATACATTTTTGCATTTCCAGATTTCTTGTGCTACAAAGTTGAGAGATACAGTTGAGTGTCTCGTGGATTTTACAAGGATCTGCGAGCTTCAGAGGAAGAGAACTTTAGTGTTGCTTATGTTACACCTGCTTACATTGTTAATAGCATAACAGGTTAAATATTTGCTTTTGATGCAGAAGGCTGTGGGTTCTACTCCTACAGTATGTAGCTACATTGCTAAATGTTAATACTGTACTGTGCTGTACTTTTAAAGGGGGTGGGTGTAACAAGTCAAGGGTGTAGCTACAGATACAGAAGTGAGAAAATGTCATGCACGAGGGCATGTGTGCCTCAGTGGAAAAAGCAAAAAATATCATTAACCCAATTTCAGGAACAGAAAATCATAATTATGTTCTGTGCTGCATTATAAGAAAAATATTTTTAAACAAGTACAGGTCATTTTCCAGCATTCAAGATAAAACACATTTTCCACCGCAGCCTGTTAACAGCACCTGGATTACAATGATAGTTTTGATGCATCAGGATGAATGTTGGAGAGGGTCTGTCAGTACTTCGACTAAAAATTGGAAGTCTTAAAACATGTAATTCATCTAGTTTATTTTGTTGTACATTTACAGCTATTGAGTTGGCCCGATAACACAAATCAGAATAAATCAAGCAACAAACTGAAATTGAAAATAAGTTCAAGAAGCTGTGCAAGATGCCTATGGCTTACACTACTGTCATTCTATAAATATATATATATATATATATATATATATATATATATATATATATATAGGTCTAACTGATATGGTCAACAGTTCATATGGTCGAAACTCATTTGGTCGACGGCTCATTTGGTCGACAACCAGTATTCAAGGCACTTAACAGGGATTTGCCCTCCTACCCAAAGTTGTGCAACCCTGGAGTTGATATATATAGTTAGAGGGGGTGTGGGGGCACAGCCCCCTCAATGGGGGTGTGGGGGCAAAGCCCCCAACTAATATTCATTTAATAGTCATTTAAAACATGAAAATACAACAAAAAACAAATATTTTAACTGAATGTACCTCCCACACCCCCCCAACTATATATATCAATTCCAGGGTTGCACAACTTTGGGGAGGGGGCAAATTCCTGTTAAGTGCCTTGAATACTGGTTGTCAACCAAATGAGCCATCGACCAAATGAGTTTTGACCATATGAACTGTCAACCATATCAGGTAGACCCATATATGTATATATACATATATATATATATATATATATATATATATATATACATATATATATATATATATATATATATATATATATATATATATATATATATATATATATATATATATACATATATATATATATATATATATCGTGTGTGTGTGTGTGTGTGTGTGTGTGTAAGTGCACTTTTATGATTGAAATGTTCTGAATTTGGCAGTTTTGTCATTATTGGTTCATGCATTTTGTTTGATTGCCTACTGGAAAATGTTCAAGCAATAAATTTAAAATGTGCTTTAAGTCTAACAGGTGTGCTATATTATACAAGGAATATAATCTAATAAAGTCAGGAAGGTGTATCAAAGAACACATGTATGTTTCTTGGTTTGTGTGCAAGGGGCCTATGATTTGAAAACAACCCAAAGGTAATCTTTATCCACCACTGGCCAGATGCATTTTCTTTGAATGTGGTGTGGGTTTCAATGATGTTTCAATATATGTGAGTTTCAAGGGCAGAAACGTTTTAATGCTTTGCTTAGCAGATGTCTATTAGTGTTTGTGCATTGTGCTATAAAATGTAAAAATAAAGTCCAAATAATCATTGTAGAAGTAAAGCAGTATACACATTAGTGTTTATGGTAAATGGGACGAAATAACCAGGTAATGGATCATTGGAATGGGTGTAGGGGGGCTCTGGTGCCATAGTTTGCATTTGAAAGTTGGTATCCCACAATTCCATAGGAGTGGGCTGGGTTACATAAATATGTTTGCAATTTTTATGTTAATCTGTGTACAGATTTGTACCTATTTTTCATGGGCCTTGCCCAGATTGTTGAGAGGTATGATGCATGGATGTCAATGCTGGTGTCCCATACATACCTCTCAACCTCTTAGAGCAAGAAATCAGTACAAAACCATAAAGAAATGTGGGCTAAAGGCCCATAAACAGGGAGAATCATTAAATATTGCTATTACAAACATAGAAAGTAGATAGATTAACATGTTTTGCAGTAGCATGAATTCTTTGAAGGGTAAGAAGTCTGAAACTCAAATGTCTGTCTTTACTTTCTAACTTCATTCATTAATGATTTGCCAGTAATTTCACAGACAACCACAATGTTAGGAGAAATGGACCCAAACTGAGGCAAATATCTGGAAATTCTGCCAAAATCCGTACAGTTGAGAGGTATGGTCCCCTACCCCACCCCCCCCCCACACACACACATGTTCCCATAGAACTGCAGTAACAGTTATGTTGGTAAGGTAATAGCAGTAGACCACACATTCCCAGTGCTGTCCCAATCAACTTGCTAACATGTTCCATTTCCACAATATGCATGGGTCAATGTGCTATGTATGTGTGTGGTTAATAGTGTCAGGAAGTAGGCAGCAGTGACTGGTGGCTGTTGTGGCTCACTAGGCTAAGTACATTACTGTAGGTGACAGAGTCCATGGTTCAAGACTGGCTGTGCCAACTATTTTGCATGTCAGCTACACCTACGGTAGGAGATCTACAGGCTGTCCAGAAGTCAATATTCATTACTGCAGGGAAAGCTGGACAATGGAGGGACACAGGGCCACAGATCTGAACAGTATACAGCTCTGAGTAACCTAGATGGTGCCTACTAGAACAACGGGTTGTGACAAGTCAGTCTAGTGCCAGGATACAAAGGCTGCCACATAACTGTGTCACTACTCACAACAAGTCAGTGGGCACCATCCATACCCCATGAATGTCAGGGTTTCTCAGAATGTCCACACGTATGCCTCATATATCTGTTCTGTTTGTCATAACATTGCATTTGTCTGGCAAACTATTGGCAAAACAATACAGATTGATGTTAAAACATCAATGACAGGCAGTTGAGATGCAGACTTCATACCCATAAGAAAATGCAAGCTAATACAAAACCGGTCTACCAACTGCCTACATTTGGAAGGGCAATACTAAGATGCTGTCCCCATGTCTGAGCCTGTGTCTGACTGTAATATATGGCCCTGTCAAGATGTCTGGCCGTAAGAGTTTCAGAGGTATGGCCAACATGTAGCCTTAGAAGAACAGTGCAACACAAACCATCTGAGGACCACAGCAGATGTATGGGGTACAATGCTGGCCAACCTGATAAACAGGTACAGTCAGAGGTGTGCAGTCTGTAACCCTGTGTGTGATGTTACAACTTTTACCCCAGTCACACCATAACTATAACTACATAAGAGCAGTAACTGTGAACAAAGCCTGTGACATGAGCAGAGCAGGACAAAGGGCCACATATAAGGAGAAGGAGGAACCACTATCCAGACAAATGTAGAATGTGCAGACTAGAACACTTTGTGCAGTAACATGGGTTTCCTGCAGTGTATGCAGTCAGCAGACAAATATCTGTCAGCTGTTACTCGCATTAATCTATCCTGATCTGCCACTGACAAACCAGGACATCACAGTGCTGTGTAAAATGTAACTCACATATTATGCAAAACTCTGCTCTGTCAAATACAGTCTGTACCCACCCTAAATATGACTCAGTTAATAAGGATAGCACACAGCCAGGAGATCCCTCAGCCACTATATCACTGTGGTGCTGGACTGTTTACAGAGGTTCATCAGCTAATCAGCTGTAGTACACAAAATCCTGGACTGGAGTACAGGTAGGTCTTGCCTGGAGTCCCACTATTACTATTGATGGTCATACTGGGCCCATGTCTGAACCCACATCTGACTATACAGTTGGAATGTACATATAACCCTTCTGTATACAGACAGTTATGTACACCTTAACTGTCCATCCCCACCCCATCACACGTTTACCACATCTATTTGTATGTGGTACATATAACTTTATCTGCATCTGCTGAGTGTGATATACATACAGATATATTGGTAGCATATACAAATATATCAGTTATGGAGAGGCAGAGATGGGGAGACAGAGAGAGACAGCAAGAAAGAGAGAGAGACAGAGAGAGACCTTGAAAGGCATAGAGTGATGTACTGCAGCAGCCACACCAATTTTAAGCAGTGGCATGTGCAAATACTATGTTGAGGCCCATTGTGTATTAGAAGATAGGGAGGGGTTGTAATCTCACATCATTCATCGTGTGTATGTGTTTCTGTAGGTATTACACATACAACAGAATGCACACACCCAACCGGCCTATGTCTGTGTAATGACCACCCATAGTTTGGCGTTGTGACTACTGTCCTATACAACAGTGGTCTCCCTGTCAGCAGCTACTAATCTCATCCACCCCAACAGCACTTGCCAACACTCTTGACATGTGTAAGTCCTATGGTGCATGTGATAAGTACATAGTGCTATAGTGTAGACAGTTAGAGAGGTAGTGACTCAATTCCCAACAATTATAACTGAGTGTGTGTGTGTGTGTGTGTGTGTGTGTGTGTGTGTGTGTGTGTGTGTGTGTGTGTGTGTGTGTGTGTGTGTGTGTATGTGTGTGTGTCTGTGTTGGCTATACCATTTTGAGCCTGTTGACTCCCCCATTGCATTATTATACAGGGCCTATTGATGACATCCACCTTAGATACACCCATGGACACTCCCCAGGTATATAATCTTGGTGGTGCACGCAATGAGTACATAGTAATATAGTACATACAACTAGATAGATAGGGGGGTCTAATCTCAATACTGCCAACAGTGTGTGTGTGTGTGTGTGTGTGTGTGTGTGTGTGTGTGTGTGTGTGTGTGTGTGTGTGTGTGTGTGTGTGTGTTGGTTATACCATTTTTAGGCCTGTTCCACCCTGCTGATTCCCTTCATTGCATTACTTTACAGGGCCTCTTGATGTCATCCACCTTAGATGCACTGTTTGCACTCTGCAGGCCATATATCTCCACTGTATAGAGCTTTGCTGAATGTCCGGATGCATGCCTCATATGTCTGGTCTGTGTCTCATAAAATTGTGGTTTCCTGGTAAATCATTGTAGTTGAAGTCAGAAAATAATGACAGACATTTGAGTTTCAGACTTCACACCTTCCACAAAAGTAATGCTAATGTGAAACCTGTCACTGTATCCGTTATCTACATTTGTATGAGTAATATGTAAAAATGTGTCCCTATGTTTGGGCCTGTATCTCCCCAGTATTGAAGGCTTTGTCCACATTTATTATTCTAAGAGGCTGAGAGGTATACCCCGGGCATATAAGCTCTGTGGTGCATGCAGTAAGGACATAACACTATAGTACATACAACTAGATAGATAGGAGTTCTAATCTCAATACTACCAACTGTGTGAGTGTATGTGTCTGTGTATGAATACTCACTGTAGCAGTGAGGCTGTCTTGCCTCTGTGTGTGCAATGGTTATACCATTTTGTGTGCCTGTGCCACCCTGTTAACTCCACCATCATCAACCTAATAACGGCCTATAGATGTCATTCACCTTAGATGCAAAGTTGCATATTTTCAAACACAATAGCACTGTGGTGCATGCAATACGTATGGTGGACTATAGTGTACATAACTAGACAAATAGGTGTTCTATTTCCAAAAATGGAAACTCTCTGTTCATGTGTGTTGGCATGCATGTCCTCCTGCAGCAGTGTCTGTGACATGGTTATACCATTTTAAGGGGGCCTGTTTTCCCCCAGTGGCAATCCGTACAGCACCTGCAGATGTCATCCACATGAATAGTAGTGTCAAACACTACAAAACTGTATAAGCTTTGTGATTCATGTGCTATGGCTATAGCACTATTGTATGCAAAACTAGGCAGGTAGGGTTTCTACTATCAACAAGGGCAGTTCATGAGTGTGTGTGTGTGTGTGTGTGTGTGTGTGTGTGTGTGTGTGTGTGAGTGTATATATATATATATATATATATATATATATATATATATATATATATATGTATATATATACCTATGTATATCCCCTTGCAGCAGTGTGACTATGTTAGGGCCACAAACATACCTCTCGACCCCTTAGAAAAAGACGGGGGGACAAAGCCCAAATATTACGATTACTATTGAAATATTGCTCTGACAAATATACAAAGTAGATAGCATAACAGATTGTGCATTTGCATGCATTTTCTGAAGGGTATGAAGTCTGACAGGAAAATATCTGTCATTATTGTGTAATGCCAGTCTTTAAGGATTTCACACTACTTTGCCAGAAAACCACAATGTTATGACAAATGGAAAAAAATATGTGGCAAACATCAGGACATTCTGCAGAAATTCATAGAGCTGCGAGGTATGGCCACCACCTGTCCCACCTGCATATTGCAGTCCATGTTTAGCCAGGTGTGACCTCTGAGAATGACACAAACAATACAGAGGTCCCCATAGTGTATTACTTGCATACAGTAGTTAGTTCACATTAGAAGCACCTTAATGTTATGGGAAATGGCATAACCTATGGTAATGTGACACAAAGAAGCTGTCATATTGCCAAACTAAGGGAAGCCTTGTCTGTTGCACTTGCCATGGGTATGGTATGTCTTGCCAACTGTCACAATACTACAAGACGTGTCCCACATTCCACATTTGATAAGATGGCAACCCTACTTTGTGTTGCCTATGTGAGTGCAATATGTAGACATGTGTAGGCCCAGTAAGTACCTACCACCCCAATGACCCACATATATCTAGACATGAATGCTAACTGCCACTACCCACATATGTGGGTTCCACCTAAGGTTGTGGCAACTGTAAGTAGTGTGCTCTCTGTCATTGACCCACAAACTGATATTAACACACTGCAACAGAGTCATACAGTGGGTATGGAATGGTGCAAAGGTCCTGGCCTCAAGCTAAATGCAGAAAACAGTACCATTATACCATATGGCGTGGACATGGACCCACTATTTTTCACAGCAATGGCAACCCCATAAACACACAAACTTCACTTGACAGACCTGGCTACTCAGGTTGATAACACTGTTGCACTCAGCTATCGAGTATTGGCAGTGATCAGAAAAGGTTTGGTCATGGGTAAAGGGACTACATCCAGACAAAATGTGGACATTATCGCTGTATATCCTCAGTCAGTACAACAATACATTTTTGTCATGCTGGTCTGGTATGTACCTATGCAGACATCTGCACCAACTAGAAAGGCTAGGTTAACATCCATAAAGGTTTACATGGCCTTCAACACCTGTTCCATGCAGACAACTTTGAATCAATAGTGGACAACTTGGTATTGGACATGTTGTCCACAGGTGGGCTGTGGCATGCCTAGATGGCAATGTTGTGCTGAGCCCTTCAACAGCTGGCCGATATATGTGAGTCCAACTCTGTGCACATTACCAGCATGATAGGCCTGAATCACATATGCAGCAGCAAATAAACCTGCTGGAGAGACAGGTTTACCTCCCAGAGGTTGCTCTGTCTCAGAAATTCACTTCCCATACATGTCAAACAGAGTATGATGCAGACCCTCATCAAGTGAATCCATGATGAGTGGACGTGAAAACAAAACACTGTCCCAGGGGTCTAACCTGTGTCCATCAATACCAGGGGCAACAGGTGCTGATCAATGATTATATTGAAGATAAACTAATGGCTAGACTTGTAAGGGACCTAGGGCCAGTAGTCTAGTAACCTTATATGGACCTATGTACCTTTGATCCTACGGAACTCCCAGGTGACATGTATCAAGAGTAGCATGCTGTGTCAAGGGGTATGCATGCAAGAGTATGCTCTCTGCCTCCATTGTCCCTCACACACTGCTCCACGCATACACACCTAGGTAAACATGGACATATACAGCAGTACATTGATGAGGAAAAGGTCTCTGTATTGTCACTACACCATCGTGAGCTTCTGTAATGGCAGCAGGTCCCAATGACTTAGACACACAGACACCTGGAACAGAAACAGAATAAGGTCTGTCAGACAACAGTCAGTCAGCAGTACTAACAACAATAAAGCATCATAACACAAAGGTACATACACTTTGATGTGTACACGTGACAATTGTCAGCAGACAGCACCTTACAGGACATAACAGTACTGAACTACAAACTGCCATTAACTGCACTATAATTACCCTGTGCCTCAGAAACATATTAGCATGTCCCTGCAATGATGGTATGGAAAGCAGGGATGTGGCACAGATGTCATCACATGCACAGGGTGTGGTGCTGAGTTGACATAGGCCTAGGCTGTACCATACAGTTGATATTCTGTCAGTGTGTGTGTGTGTGTGTGTGTGTGTGTGTGTCTGTGTGTGCGCACACACGCACACGTGTATGCGCGTGTGTGTATGGAGGGGTGATGGTTAGCTGGGCCATGGAGAGGAGGTGTGTGTGTCTGGTGGGGACCTGCATGTGACAGTGATGTGTGAGTGTATGCATGCACACAGTCAAGCTATGTGCTATCCCTACATGATGGTATGTTGGACAGCTGTGGACCATACATGGCAGAATGCACAGTTCACTGTCTCCAGCCATGAACATGGGAACTGGTTTGACCAGGAGTGGCATTGGCACCTCTATGCCCAGGGCCAGATGCGGTACTATATGCTGACAATGACTGGTGTCTGCTGGGTCTGTGTCCCTCACAGGACCTCCCAGGACCACGTGGCCATGACCTGCCACACTGTGGTGTGGACAACACCCTGCCTTTGGTAGTGCTGGTGGTACTGCCAATATGGGAGTGTGACTGTGCATGACCACATGGATTCTCAGTTGATGTTGTTGCTGACCTATGTCCATGTGTCCAACGCTCTACTCTCACCACATGTTCCAGCACAGATATTGCATGGTTAAGTACTGACAATGTCTCACCCCACCGTCTATCCACTACAACAGCAACATTACATAATGCATCTCCAATGCTGTGGAGGGAGTCATGAATGCCAGGCAGTATGGCATCCATGACCCTGAGAATCCATCTGGTGTACCATTCACAATGTGCCTGTGCCTCCATGACAGACCAAGACATGCATCAGGCGACATGTGCTGTGACACCTCTGACAGGTGCTGGATGAGCAACAGTCCTCCTTTGAGCACCACTGTCACTCTGCCTGTGTGGGACCTCACCATCTCTCTGGCTATGGCTAGTGTCTGCAGTAACAGATGCCATAGTCACCACACTCCCCTGTTCAATGCCACCACCCTCTGGCTGCCCAATATCTGCGGCTGCTGGGGACTGGGTGTGTGTGGACATACAGACTGTGTGCAGGGACATTGGAGATGGAAGTGGGATGTCAACCAATGGGACAGATTCAGCATGCAACAATCCAACCTGTGCTTCACTATGGCCACCATCATCATCAGAGTTCAATGAGATACTGACATAAGGTTGTGAGAAGTACATAGTCCGACCCCCATGATCACCTATGAGGGGAAGACAACATAATTACATTAATTCCTGCACTATAATGTCTGCTGATTCACACACACACACACACACACACACACACACACACACACACACACACACACACACACACACACACACATACAGGTGAGGTGCCATGAAGGCATGCTACATACCATACCTTCTGCTTGATGCCATACACAACACACAATCAGACCACAACAAACACACTATAGCCAGGCCCTCAACAACATGCAGTGCAGATACGTCCATTAATAGTACTATACGCTTGTGAGATATGTGACAAGTTAGAGTATGTGATGGACCTTCACCTAAAACACAGTGCACTGGATTACACAATAGTAATGCACCCATGTATAGCAGACTGGCTACACCTTTACAAAAATATGTTCTAATATGTTACAACTCCTGCAAATATGCTACTGTGATTACTGATGTGATGCACAGTAGTAAACTATACCACAACTAAACATGCACATATTACAATATGGCTAAGCTTAACAATAGTGTCCATGGCAAACTGGTAGCCCTTAACATGCCTAGGGTATAGATGAGCCATAACAAAACAGTTCTACACTCACTGGCTACAAGATGATGGTGCCCAACCACACCAGTGGTACCTATGGATTTGTGGGGGAAGGATATTGTCAGCAGACACACATATGGCATTGGTACAGGATAATATGTGTATTTATCAACATGTTCAGTACAAACTGTGATACTACCCATATTGCTGACATTCACAATATGTGACAATTACACAACCCCACCCACAGATGCAGAATGACCTGACATACTTCTACAGGTATGCAGAGGCTGCCACTATGAATGCTACAATATTAATGTGATGACCACTGGAGGCTTACCAGGGCACTCCTCGGCTGTGGATTCTGTGCCACCCACCTCCATGACATATGTTGTGACAATTTCTTGTGAGCCGGTGACTGCACCGAGGTTTGCCTGGAATTCTTCTGTGGCTGAGAGTAGGGATGGTGTAGTAGGCACTCCACCAGCCCCAGCATGGTCCCTGGCCATAGCTTTGGACCTTTGCCATGCACAATGTATTATATCTGTAGCACAATGTCGGACATGTTCATAGCTCCTGCCCTGGTGGCCAAAATCATTCACCATTGTTACAAGGTCTGCCCACAGTGCAGCACATTGTTGCTGGTTGTGGCAGGTCCTTGTCAACAGCACCTTGTGATGGAGTCTCAGGGCATCAATAATGGCAGCAGTCTCAGCTTATGAGGAAAGGTGGATTAAAACGTCTATACATCCCACCTGAAAGACATGAAGAGGGAACACATCACAGGACCACATACAGTGCTAACCATTATATATACACCCTGCACATCAACATTTGCCATCACTGTCCACCAGTAATTCCCACATTATACACCACCATGTATCACCACAGTATGTATGTGGCTATCTGCAACATAGTGGCAATATATCATGCAGTGCCCTCTTGATCCTGATGGTTCATGCTACTTGCTGCATGTGCTATGAGGTGTTCAAAAGCATTTACCTGTTCCACTTCTTACTGCTTGTTCATAGCCTCTCTACATGGTATGCTGTGGTGTCAGCCTCCTAATGTTGTAGTACGCATCTGGGCTTCCTCCATCACATTCTGGACTATATGGCTCAACAGTGTCCTGTAGTTCCCCCTGCTAGTGTGGTTGATATGGGTAAACAAACCACAAATGAAAACTAAAACTGGTAAAAACAGGCACAGCAGGAAACCATAAAAGCTGGCAAAAAATGAATACTGTCACACCAATACGGAATAAAATAAAGAAAAAAACTTTAATGTGAGTGCTTTCGGCAAGCACATTAACTTGCCTTCTTCAGACAAACAGTTATAAAACAGTTTTGGTTCTCCTTATATACTATTCAACTGAGTAAATTGATGAGTCAGCCTACTTAACAAGCAGGAAAATTTTAAAGTAGCCTCACCACACAACATAAAATAAACCATAAGTTGCTATATCAATCTTATTCTCATAAAGGAATATATGTCAGATACCAATAAATATTATAAACACATACCAATGTTTCAACAAAATTACCAAATTATTAACTAAAACCTATACACTTAAACAATGTATAAATATATATATATATATACAAGTATAAAAATATGGTAAGTGAAACCATAAATAAAAATGAACATAAACAGTAAATCCAAAAATCTATCTAAATGAACCAGCAATGTATATGTATGTGTACCCTTTAATGTCATTGTTTAAGGGCCAAATATCTCAACATACATTTAATAGAAAGGCTCTCATTCAAACCTGGAAAGACTTGTGCTCTAGTCTTAATCTGCCATATAAGCTCATCAATTTCCAAAAGGACTTGCCATGGTCCTCCCCTAATATCAATGCTCCTATGTTGTAAAACTGCAAATTTGAAAACATGATCAGGATAGTCTAAAATGTGTTTGGCCAGTGCATTGTTAGAGTCATTCCTACTTATAGCATAACAATGTTCATAAATACGTTGTTTTAGTTTCCTTTCCATTTTGCCAATGTAGAATGCATCGCATGAAGTACACAAAGACACATATATAACACCTTTAGACTCACAATTATATCTATAATTCATTTTGCACATCTTGTTATTGATGAAAATTTGCTTGGTCACAAAAATATGTTTACAGTAAGAGCATGAGCCACATTTAAACATTCCTTTAGTTCTATGTGTACTGTCTCTTTTCCTCTATAGGAGCGATTTTAAATTCTGGCCTCGCCTATAAGTTATTTTAGGCCTAACCCCTAGTGCTTTAGATAACTTTTCATCACCTTTAATTATATTCCAATTCTTATTAAGAACTTCTCTAATAGCTGAGTGGTCAAGTGAATATGTACAAAGAAAACTAACTTGATGGACTATAAAGTCATCAGACGTGTTAGTTGACTGCTCACCAAGAAAGCCTTCATGGTAACTCAAATTTTTAATAGGGGTGCCAACTAGATCAGATAGCAATGGTGTAAAATGCCCCATACTCCTTTTGTTTATGATTTCATTTTTAATATTTGAAACTAGGGTAGAAGGATACCCACTATTCAGAAACATTTTTTCTAGCAAGTCACATTCATGGTTGAAATCGGTTTCATCAGAAACATACGGGCAGCTCTAACCATCTGCCCCTTAACTACTGCCTTCTTTTGATGGTAAGGGTGACTGCTAGAAAAATGTAAAAAGGTATTTGAGTAAGTTGGTTTACGATATATCAAACTCTTATACCTATGGTTATAATCATCCCTAAAGCATAAAGTTGTTACTCAGGACAATTTCTAAAAGTGTCTCAACTAAATTAATGGTATCACCGAACCAACAATCACCAGTCCAATCGGAACCGGCCACAAGCGAGGAACAAAAGGAGAATGAGGAGACGATAGTTTACACTCAAGAACTAGCTTGTGGGCCACATGTTTACACAAGCTCAGATGGTGACTTTAACATATATAATTACACCACCTTGGATGTGGATCAAGAAATTGTCAATTTTCTATCTAGGGGCCTAACCTATGTCCCCGGAAGACACATGGACATTGCTAAAACTATTATAGACCTTAAGTTATTTGTCTGTAAACTTAACCTCAATCTGCTTATGGGTAGCAGCACTAGTATGGTCAGTTCTTTAAGGGTTTCTAGTGATTTTAACCCACTTATTCATCCAGACTTGAGTGTTTTTGAAAAAATGTGTGAGATAGATTTTTGGGCTATCAAAAATTGTCAGCATTTTAAAAATATGAGTAACAACATTAGTAATTGTGAATTTGATTACTTAAATTTGCTGAACGATTGTAATATTAGGGTCATGAAGCCCGATAAAGGTGGTGGCCTTGTGTTTATGCAACATGATATGTATGTTGATAGTATTGTCAAACACCTCAATACTGCCACATATACACGGGTAACATTAAATGAGGTTAATGGGGCACATAGAAAGGTTAAAGGGGTCCTGAAGGATCTATTTTTGGAGGGCCTTATTGACATTGACCTATACCATTACCTTATAATGTTAGCCCCTAAAACACCAGCACTATTTGGCACCCCCAAAATTCATAAAACTTTAATTGATCCCCCATTTAGACCAATAGTTGATGGTCGGGGATCAATTACATACGGGTGTGCCAGATATATTGATAGTGTCTTAAAACCACATATTGGCACCGAAACACAAATCTGTAAGGATTCGTGGGGGTTTTTTAGTCATATTAATAACCTTGAGTTTCAGCCTAATGCTCATTTTTTAACAATTGACATCAAAGATTTATATACGGTTATTCCCCAGCAGTTAGGTATTGAATGGACTAGGGAATTCTTAATTATGAAAAAAGTAAATGGTGATACCATTAATTTAGTTGAGACACTTTTAGAAATTGTCCTGAGTAACAACTTTATGGTTTTTGAAGGCCAATTCGTCTTACAGAAGTCAGGGGTAGCTATGGGTTCCCCCTGTGGCAGTAGTTTTGCGAATGCCATTATGGCATTCTGGGAACACAATTTTTTGTTTAAAGATTCATTTTTTCAGAATCATGTATCCTGGTATACCAGATACCAGGATGACATGTTCTGTATTTGGAAAGGTGATCTTTCTCTTATTCCTTCTTTCATTAATAACATCACTCAGACTACCAACTTTTTGGAATTTACTTACACTATAGGGGAAAAAACGATCAATTACCTTGACATAAAGCTCACTAGGGATGATTATAACCATAGGTATAAGAGTTTGATATATCGTAAACCAACTTACTCAAATACCTTTTTACATTTTTCTAGCAGTCACCCTTACCATCAAAAGAAGGCAGTAGTTAAGGGGCAGATGGTTAGAGCTGCCCATATGGTTTCTGATGAAACCGATTTCAACCATGAATGTGACTTGCTAGAAAAAAATGTTCCTGAATAGTGGGTATCCTTCTACCCTAGTTTCAAATATTAAAAATGAAATCATAAACAAAAGGAGTATGGGGCATTTTACACCATTGCTATCTGATCTAGTTGGCACCCCTATTAAAAATTTGAGTTACCATGAAGGCTTTCTTGGTGAGCAGTCAACTAACACGCCTGATGACTTTATAGTCCATCAAGTTAGTTTTCTTTGTACATATTCACTTGACCACTCGGCTATTAGAGAAGTTCTTAATAAGAATTGGAATATAATTAAAGGTGATGAAAAGTTATCTAAAGCACTAGGGGTTAGGCCCAAAATAACTTATAGGCGAGGCCAGAATTTAAAATCGCTCCTAGAGAGGAAAAGAGACAGTACACATAGAACTAAAGGAATGTTTAAATGTGGCTCATGTTCTTACTGTAAACATATTTTTGTGACCAAGCAAATTTTCATCAATAACAAGATGTACAAAATGAATTATAGATATAATTGTGAGTCTAAAGGTGTTATATATGTGTCTTTGTGCACTTCATGCGATGCATTCTACATTGGCAAAACGGAAAGGAAACTAAAACAACGTATTTATGAACATTGTTTTGCTATAAGTAGGAATGACTCTAACAATGCACTGGCCAAACACATTTTAGACTATCCTGATCATGCTTTCAAATTTGCAGTTTTACAACATTGGAGCATAGATATTAGGGGAGGACCATGGCAAGTCCTTTTGGAAATTGATGAGCTTATATGGCAGATTAAGACTAGAGCACAAGTCTTTCCGGGTTTGAATGAGAGCCTTTCTATTAAATGTATGTTGAGATATTTGGCCCTTAAACAATGACATTAAAGGGTTTACACATACATATACATTGCTGGTTCATTTAGATAGATTTTTGGATTTACTGTTTATGTTAATTTTTATTTATGGTTTCACTTACCATATTTTTATACTGGTATATATAAATATATATTTATACATTGTTTAAGTGTATAGGTTTTAGTTAATAATTTGGTAATTTTGTTGAAACATTGGTATGTGTTTATAATATTTATTGGTGTCTGACATATATTCCTTTATGAGAATAAGATTTATATAGCAACTTATGGTTTATTTTATGTTGTGTGGCAAGGCTACTTTAAAATTTTCCTGCTTGTTAAGTAGGCTGACTCATCAATTTACTCAGCTGAATAGTATATAAGGAGAACCTAAACTGTTTTATAACTGTTTGTCCGAAGAAGGCAAGTTAATGTGCTTGTCGAAAGCGCTCACATTAAAGGTTTTTTCTTTATTTTATTCCGTATTGGTGTGACAGTATTCATTTTTTGCCAGCTTTTATGGTTTCCTGCTGTGCCTGTTTTTACGAGTTGTGGTTGATATGGGTGTCCTTGCACAGTGTAGCACCTGCCTCATGTACACAGATGGACAACCGTCTACAAACTCCACCAAAGAACACACTATGTGAGAGATGCAATGTCAGTAGTAGCCTGCAGTCCATGCTCTCACCCTGTCAAGACCACATATGTGTCCCCAGACAGGTTGTCAACACAATCAGTACACCTCACACACCACCCACACCTACACAACACACATGCACATATGCAGTGGACCTCAACATACACATCCACAAACAGAGGAGACCTCCAAGGCAAAGCCACAAGTGAACACCACAGCTGTACACAGCACATACCACACATGGTCCCGCAGTCATGGAGGCATCAACACATGTCAAACATGTTACATATAGGAGACTCCATTGTGAGACACAATGATGTGACTCTCACCTGGCTGTATTGAGGATAGTCACAGCTACTTGTGTGTCAGGTGACAGACTCTGCCATATCACATATGCACTGCTGTATCTCACCAACAGGTACTGTCAGGGGTTTGTCACAGTCCATGTTGCCATGCCTGACCTGAGATGTATGTACCTGGACTATGTGCAGTGAGACATGAATGAGCACACGTATGTGTCCATGCAGGTATGTCCCTAGCCTTATGCAGCATTCTGCTGTCACCCAGACTGATGCTGCAGGATATTTAGGAAATGATTGCCCCTAACATGTGGCCTTTTATTCTGTGATATTGCAGGGGGTTGCAGTACCTGTGAGCCAGGGGTGATATGGTTAACAGACCATGATGCTGTGCAACAGATGACCACCATCTGTCTCAACTGACTGTCAGGCATCAGGCAATGGTTCTCGCCAACCCCATAGTGCCTTTATTAGGGAAGGGGAGACATTATCAGTACCAACATACAACTGTCAGTGCAACACACATTGATGGCCATGCTGCTACATCCAAGGTGTTAGACATGACTCTGCCCTCAATGCAAGCATTCTTATCCCTGGGAAATGATGACATCTGTGCAGTTACATGCACATGGTTCAAAGGTGCATTGAGCACCCCAGCCTTTCCGGGTCAACCATCCTATCATACTGTCATACCTCAAAATGTGGGTGAAAATGGCATGGGACATGTGATTTATTTATTTATTTATTTTATTTATTTATTTTACATTTGTTGACTGGATATATGTCCATTTTCAGTAGTGGGCCGAGGAGAAAAGCTCTGAAAAAAATTATACATAGAGTCCAAAAACAAACAAAAAAAAAATACATAAGTATTGCAACTGTTTAGCAAACATTTTTACAAATCAGTTATAAGGTTACACATAGAAGACAGATTGTTATTTTACAGTTGCAATTAAAAGAAATAAAAACATTTACTGAACATGAGTTTTCTCAGGACAGTAGGGGAGTCAACAAACAGTCAGACAATTTTTTTTATTCTAAGATAGTATAGAGCATAGAGTAATAACAGAAAAAAAGTTTTTAGCTGAGAAGTATTTAGACAGATAGGAGAATTAGTATCAGTCAGGATTAGAGCAGGGGCAGAGACATTGGTTTTTAATGAAGATTTTCAATTATTTCTTGAAAAGGTTGGTGGAAGTCAGGGATGTTATTTCTCTTGGTAGTTTGTTCCAAGTATTGCCAACAGCATTAGAGAACAGGCAGTCCCCAGATTTGTTGTTGGATTTAATGGTGGCTACTTGTAGCTTTTTTGCGGATCTTAGGGTTGGTAAATTTTTATAGGAGTTAAAGAGATTACAGAGTATGGGAGTATTTGTAGGATGATGTACGATCTTGTGGATAAAAATGAGTTGCTGGAAAAGTGTTTGGTTGTGAACTTCCAGCCATCCTAGAAGTTTAAGATTATGGCAATGGTGGGTACAAAAGAAGGCACTGGTGGCAAATTTGGCTATGTTGTTGTAGGAGGTTGCTAGTTTATTCAGATTGCTTTTGGATAAGTTAGTATTGATAGGGGAGATGTAGAGAAGGGTGGAAATGAGGTGGGTTTGAGCTATGGATATCTTAGCTGAGGCTGTGAGAAAGGGCTTGATCCTATAAAAGAATCCAAGTTTTCTATTAACTGATTTAATAGTTGCATTAATGCAAGTGTTAAAGTTGAGATTGTTGTCAATTGTTACACTGAGGAGTTTGGTGGTGGTGTCGAGAGCAATTTCTGTGCCATTATTTGATATAACTATGAAATTTATAGGGGGGATTTCTGTGTGGGAGTAAAAAGTAATAATTTCGTTTTTTATTTTGGGTTAAGGAGGAGACATCTTTGACGGAACCAGTTTTCTACTAGGGTAAAGACTGTTTGTGTAGTGTATTGGAGTTCTGCTGGAGAAGATGTGGTACATATCAGAGTTGAATCGTCAGCCTATTGTATGCACGTAGCTTGGGGAAGGGAGGTTTTCAGATCATTAATGAAAATAGTAAAAAGGAGTGGTCCAAGAATTGATCCTTGTGGAACTCCAAGGGTGACTGGAAGCTGAGGATAGTTTATTGTCCCACAGGACTGCTTGTTTTCTGTTTTCCAGGTAGGATTGGAGCCATTGTACTAATTTAGAATCAAGAGAAAATGATTTAGGTATCCCTGTCAATAGGTGGTGGTTAACCATATCAAAGGCCTTGGAGAGGTCTATGAAAAGAGCAGAAGATAGCAGGTTAGTATTCCTATTTTTATTAATGCAGTCTGTAAAGGATAGAAGAGCAGTTGTAGTTCTATGCTATAGCCTGAATCCATGTTGGCAATCCACTAGTAGGTCATTTTGGAGGAGATGTTGTAGTAATTGATGGTGGCTACATCTCTCCATAATGTTTGCTAAAAGAGAGAGAAGGGCTATGGGGCGGAAGTTTGATAAGTCATTAGAGGTACCTCCCTTATGCAAAGAGATAATATGTGAGACTTTCCAGATGTGTATCAATTTCAGTGTATATATGAGACACATACACACCTCCATGCTATACAGGCAGTGGGATGCACAGGGGACACGGCAGGGGCAGTTCACCATTGGCAACACACCTATTCAAATTATATCTAGCTACCAGCCACCACATGTGACCAGGACACCCATCCTGCTTATATGAACCATCCACAACTGCATTGTGATGTGGGTCTGTGCCCTGATCCTGGGTCACTTGAATGACCCAAACATACATTAGATAATGTACCCATGCAAGCACACAAATGGCTAGAGAGCCATCAATAGTGGAATTAGAAACACCTCAGTGCAACTGTAGACTACCCCCACATGAAGTGAAGGGTTGTTGCAGTGGATATTGCACAACACAGGTTACCCCTGCAGCATCCTTATAAACTGATCCTCATGTGGTCAGGTTTGTAGTCATCATCTCCCACAATACCCATCTAGCTAGGGTCAATCATACATACACCTCCAATGTGGAATATAGCCTCCTGGGGGGGGGGGTGGCATACACAGCTTCACAGCCCCAAACCCTTCTGTAGAGACTGGCACCAATATCCAGACATACACACCTGTGCTAGATGTGCATTTGTATAGATGCATGGAGTCAGGTATACCTGACAGGACTACATCATCTTCTGCAAGGATACGTTCACCTGTCTGGTGGACATCTGCAATATATAAGTGTCTATAACAGGGATGACATACCGCTGTCTGGGACAAACTTGTGGCAGTTGGCCATTTACAAGCAATATGTCATTAGTGTGAACAAGCAAATGGGAACACTCTTGGAAACTTGCGCAGCAAACCCAACATTGTTGCCATCCACTACAGACAATCATCTCCTGTTCTGTATATATGTTTGCAACATCACAGGTAGCACCTACATTTGCGCACTTTTGGTGGTCAAGGATACCAGTTATAACAGTGCTGTAGGTATAGCATGCTAGATGCCTGACAGAGTCAGTGTAGGCTATATCCCCTGTCCCCCCCATTAGTACATCAGGATGTCCACAATACCTGCCCCCTTCTCCTAAATGTAGGGAACAGGTCACCACTGCTATGCAAAAGCCATGGTATACATCTACCATAGGCATCTATCACATCACAGGATGCATCCTACATGACTCCAAGCATTACCTTGTAACAACATAAGCCACTGTATTCAAAGGAGGCCTGACAAATGCCTTTCTCCCAGCTGTGTGAAAGACAACCACTGTCACCCCTTTACACTAAGGTGTTGTGTCCACCAATTTGTCACATTATATACCCAAATAGCTGTTCTGCAAGGCCATAGTACAGTCTATGGTGAACCTCATTAACAAGGACACTGGTGACCTCCACACACTCCATCATGCACAGTTAGGCTTTGCCAAGGAAGGGATCATGACTGTTACACTTGGTGGCCTCTTTTGACACAGTCACCAATGCCATGGATGGGAGCCACAGTGCACACTGCCTACTTTGACCTCGAGAAAGTCTTTGACACTATAACCCACCTGGCCATAATAGATATATGCTCCCAAGTATGCATCACACAATATGTTACCATAGGGGTAGCACACTGGCATGTTGACATGACCCAACTAGATCCATAACTAGCAGCGTAACCTGTTGTTCTGTGTTTGGGCCTCTGCTATGTGTAATGTACACATCTGTGGTGCAGGGCACAGCCATTGGCCTATGGCCAACCATGTCTGCAGATGACTGCATGCTGTGTGCTGTCACCGGATTCTGTACTGATGTGGACATCTGCTGATACATGACTGGTGCCAGAAACATGGCCTCAGGCCACATACCATGACATACAGTTGCAAATCCTTTGTGGAGAGTGACATTTCTACATATCATCACAGTACTAACAACATCCTAGGCATGCAATCAGTCATGTGGGATCTGTGTGCACAGCTCGATGACAGCATGACATTTCACCTCCATCTTACTTCTGTTGTTTGTAAACCTTCTACATGAGCCACCTCACATCTACAGCTATGTCATCCAGGGACGTGGGGTCCTAACATCCTTGTATTCCCCACAATAAGACCCATTATTGTGTAAAATGCCCCACATCCATGGAGGTGCAGCAGTAGCATTGTTGCCTCACAGCAAGAGGTTCTCCCGTTCGATTCTCGGCTGGAGTGCGGGGAGTGCCTTCTGTGTGGAGTCTGCATGTCCTCCCTGTGGTTGGGTGGGTGTTCGAAAGACATGCGTAAATGGGCGTGCCTTCATTGAAGGTTGAATGTTGATCTGGCACCTCAGTGTTCGTGAAAATCTACTGCCAATCATTAGCGGACTGGAGTTCCGCTATGGCAACCCCTAACCAGGAAAAGCCGAAAGACAACAACAACAACATTGTGTAAAATGCCCTGTTTTTCATTCATCTCACACAGCACATGCAGCATCTGGTGACATCACACAGGTTCCCCACCAGGGAGTACCAGGGCTTCAAACATCTACCATACACAGATAGTCTATAAGCCCAACCCTCTACCAGGTGTCATACATATTCATCAGACGAGACATCTGTCTGATATGCAAGGCAATCACAAACTTCACATTGTTGGCCTGCAGCACATATGCAACTTAAGCTCCACACTTTTAACACACACACATTCCCTCAACCTGGTGTGTGACATCAACTGGTCTTCTTGGCAGCTCACATGTGTGTCCCACACACTCACCCTCCTGTGTAATGGTCACCCTGTGCACATCAGGCAGAGTAGCTATTTACACCTTTGCAGATGACCCTGGATAACTGGATGGTTAACTGCACATACACCCTTGGTATACCACCTGTGTCCCTGTTGGACTGGGGCATCAGGTGCTGCCCTGCATACACATGGGCTAACATGTGGCCTAGGCATATGGTGGCTCAGAGCCCATAACCTAGTAATCGCGTATTGTCCTAGATATACCAGTTATGGCCTGTGTGCTGTGACAGACTGTGTTGTTATGTGTCCACACCCATCACTGCCATCGACTGTGGTGTGCCCCCTATGGGCAATGTTACAGTACCATGTCATACAGCCAGTATCCAAGAGCTATGTGAGTGGTACTGCAAGTGCATGTGGACATTCCAGCAAAATACACAATAAGTGAGAGCAGTGCATATGTGGTGTAGGGCTTCCTCCTCATATGTGTCCGACATCTTCAGTACTCAGATGGTTGTGGAATGTGTACATGTGCCTGATATATGTGAACCCCATGCCAGACAAATGTGAATGTCGAGAAACCAGTTGGGCAATATGTAATGGGTGATCAAGAGTGTGGGGAATATGTCTGTGACATGCCAAACCCCTCAGAACACAGTAATGGTACATTAATATCTGGTACTGCATTCATTCCCTTACATTGTATGCTCAATATGTGCACACTGTTGCTGAGGTGGAGCCTGTGTCCCTTCACTACTATTGCCTATAATCATCTGTCTTGCTGCAGGGGGTCACCAGGTATGCTAGCCATGGCTGTCAGGGAATGACATACAGGTGTGGAGTACACAGTGACCTAGCTAGAGTATGGTGGGAACAGTCATGGGCATCTGGACAATCTTTGAACTAACCCTGTATGACATTCACAGACTGAGAGGGGCTCCTGACACTACATGATGCGATATGCCAGCTGTATCCACCAGTAGTTACTGTCACTATTGTACAACCGACAATCCAGTAGCATTTCTATGTGGGCTGATCATTGCTGGGGGCACTCATGGACCAGAGCTGCAATCTATGTCACTGCAGACAGAGCCAAAAGGCAAGATTGTAGGTGCTGGAAAGCAGGCTAACAGCAACATGTAATTCCACAATATGTTATTGAGACCTACTGTTGACATTCCTACTTGCCATGACTGCATCCCCACATCTGCATTCCATTACATGATTAACTCTATGACATACCTGGTATGCTGATGTACTCCTTTGTGAGCAGAATTCCAGTGGTATTTTTCCCTGGAAATTGCAGGCTGTCTTCACTGAATTAAATCACAGACCTCTGTACCATAGGCAGCAAATTGTTCTTTCTAGGTAATGCTCATGAACAGGTGTTTGCTTGTGCACCAATCTGTGACTCACAAGTGCTAATAGCATGCAGAACAGCTGGGTTGCATTGCCATTAGCCAATGGCATGGGAACACAGTGCTATAATTAAGGTCTTCATGTAGCACTTGGCCTTTTTCCTGGCCTGTGAGGAGGACATTATTGAGATATGGGAGGTACAGCATCACAGAGGGTATGTAGAAATCCTCTTCACTGTTTGGATTGATGTGTTATGTCCACAGCTGTACATGCTATATTTCGCCATTGTTAACAGAGTTTCTGATTTGGTGGCAGGTTACTGTTTAACAATGCGTGTTGGGCTCAGTAAGGAGAAAGACAGATGTGAGTGTCATACATCATTTTTATCTGAATGTGCATGCTTCTGCAGTTGATGCTGGTTTATCAGCTGTGTATGTTTGCAGTGGGAGACTGTGATACATGTCCCTGTCACCTGAACATTCCCTCCCAACCCTGTATGTATGGGTGTTGTTTAGCTGCCCTGTTCTAGGGGTTTGGGCGGTATGGTAGGTCTGTAGCAGGTATCTGAACATACTGCTGCATGTGTAGCAGGTTGTAGCTGCTGCATTCTGGTCAGGTGTCATACTGGGGATTATGAAGACATTGGGGGACAGCACACTGTATATGTGAGTGAGGGAGCAGTGTCAGCTCTTGTGTCACAGCATGGCCAGGGTGAGGGTACCCATATCAGTCCAGGTGAGGCATCTGCCTCTGGTGCATATGTTAAGTAGTAGTACCATCCAGAGAGTGGTATGGGATATTTAGGACACATATTCATATTTGTGACATGTGTCCCACCCTTCAGGCCTTTGATGTGCTACTGTGGGTGGAGGTGACTGTGGTAGCAGCAACCAGATCTGCTGAACATTGCAGGGCTCAGTTATTTCTAGGTTGTATTGCCAAGCATGTAGTTGTGCAATAGACTGGACTGGGGGCCTGAACTGTGGGTGTCCAGATGTTAGACATGCTAGGAATGTAACAGAGCTACTGAATCATTATTATGGGAGGTGTAGTTGCGAGACATATGTGCCTGCATACAGTGTGTTACACAGGATTGGCATGAACATGTGTGTTTGGATGGCTATGATGTGTGACACTGACCTGTCTGTCATGCTTTTGTAAAATTAATCTGAACTGCATGACCAGTACTTCAGCATACAGAATACCTTTGATGACAACCATGCCATAAGTAGGTGACACAACTGTGGACATCTTGCAACAGTCTGTGCTATTGTCAGCTGTACCAAATATTGTAGGCCTCCCATCAATCCATCAACATGCCTTTGGCTGTGTACTGGTTTGGTGTCTGCATCACAGGCCCAAGTACTCTGTCATTTATCACTTTATATGTAGAAGTAGTGTCAGTGGTAATCAGGATATTGTTGTACAAATACCAGCAATTCCACAAAGTTGAGTTGGCCTACTGGTATATTGCACTGAACTGTAGTTCAGAGAGTCCTGGTTTCAATATTTGTCAGGGGTGCCTTTTTACCTAATGTTGCATCACTTTACTGAGTGATATATTTACAAAAACAGCAGCAATTTCCCAGAGCTGAGTTGGCCTGGTGGTGTGTTGCTCTGACTGTAGCTCAGAGGGTCCTATGTTCAGTACTTGGCAGGGATGTTTTTTTTTTCCCTAATGTTGCATCACTGTGCTGCATTATATATTTACAGAGGGTCCTGGGTTTGAGACGCGGCAGGGTGATTATTTTATTGATATGTACAACAGTGTCAGAATCAGATAACGTGATTAAAGCAGCTTTAAGCAGTTTTAAGCGGGTCTGTGTGATGCGCCAAGATGCTAAACAGAGCTTATCCCCGCTTAAGCATGTGCTATTTCCAAATAAAGAAAAGAAAAAGGAGTGATAGTACAGTGGTGAATGGGGGCAAGCAGGGGGAAAAACAATATGAAAGGCAGGGAGGGATGTGCAGGATGGATGTAAGAAAGGACCATAGCTCTCCATTTCTTGGGCAGCAACAGCTGTGCGTGATGTAGACAATTTGCAATTTGGAGCCTCACACCCCACAGGGAGGGGTGTGGGCAACATAACTTTGCTGATTAATTGCTGGGATGATTGACTGATAACACTGTACATGGGTGCAAAATGGAGAGCTATGTATGGGGCAACATTTGTTTTGCGGGATAGATGCCCCTTTATTTTTTTAAGGAGAGAGTGGAATGTTGGGGAAGAGTTGTAAGTATATTTGGGGAGGTATGTTGGGTAGGAGAGTTTGCATTTGCAGACAGACAAGACAGCAGACAGGGGCAGTGTATGACATATGAGGAGGGTAAACACCTTGGATGGGGAGGGTGATTGGGAATTTGAGGACCAAGTTCCCCCAGATGGAAACAGAGGGACTGAGGTCCCTACCCATGGGTAGTCACCACTGCCGCTGCATGGCCCCAAATGTGGCTGTGCTAGGTCTGGGTGTTGGGGCCAGCCTGACCCTCGAGATGTGCCAGTCTGCCCTCTATCTGGTGCAGTCGATAACCGATGACCCTGCACACTATCTCTGGAAACTGATGGCAGATGACAGAATCCTCTCCACACCTGCACCCAGGGTGGGGACGGGTCCTGTCCCCTGAGGTAGTTCCATCCAAGGGTGATGCAGGACCAGCAGAGGAGGCAGTTCCAGGTTGGGTCCCAGATGTGCTGGGATCCTGTGACATGGCCAAATGAGGCAGTACAGGCGGATCCGCTGGAATCGGCCTACCCAAATGTGCTATGGTGTTGAGGTTTGTCAAAGTATATTGGTTAGTCATGAACAAAACATTTCAATGTTAGTTGTAACAGCATGCATGGGTGTTCAAATTAACCCAGAACAATAGAATTGCATACCATATGGAACACAGGCATAAATGGAATAACAGTCATCATTGTAACAGCAAAAGGTCAACATTGGTGGAATTTCAACAAGGCATATTAGTAGGCAACCATTGAAATATATGACTAATAGTACAACACAAGGCCCAGCATTAGGTTTTGAGAACAACATATGTGGAAATTAAACCATACCCATAGTATAAGAATAATAATTTGTGATGCAGATAAGGGGTGGGGTGAGAGAAAAACATTCCATTAACAACTGTATAGGCTATATTTTTCACAACAGTACTGCTCAATACTGTACAGGTCTGCCCTTAATTTACATCTACATATGCCCTTTAGCTTCTGTAGCACGTACATACCTCTCAAGCTGTCAACATGGAATGGTATGGGCCAAACTGTAAGAACTATAGGTACATAACTACAGGAGAATCGTACATGACAGGGTAACATATATGACTAACAGGGTGTACCCTGCACTAATATTGTGTGAGTGTGCTACTGACATACTTCAACTAGATTTATATCTGTCTCCAAGGTTATTGGCAACAGTGATCACTAGCCATATCAGCGTGACACTTGAGAGACATGTATCGTGCACAGTGCATGGAGTATATACTTATCCTGCTGTCATTCATAGGCATGGGGTTGGACTATTAGCACACATTCACAGATGCACCAGGCATACAGCCATACCAACAGCAGAACATTTAATTTGTCTAATTCAGTTGGAATATTAGTGTACTTCATGTACTTCATAACATTTTATTTAATGGAGTTTTATCAACTTGCTGAGCACTGCTATTTACACACTAGTACATCTGGACACAGCTTATTAGTAAACCTTTCATACAGCTACTACAAACATTTCTTTACTTGTAAGTCCTGTGGAGAAAATACCTGTTAACACTACATAACTGTTTTTATGAATAGTCAAGACTACTTGTCTGTTACTATAAACACATCATAGTACCGGTCCCTGGATTCAAACCCTGGTCTGTGTGTGGAAAAGTTAACAACATATGTAGTGCTTATAACACTGAGCTACTGGGCCAGTGCTGCAGACTGGTTGACTGATTTGTCCCTAAAGCTCACCTGGTGACAAAGTCTGACCTGGTAATATAAGTAGAGTGTCACAGAAGATAGAGATAGTAGGTGAAGTGTGTATTAATACTTGGAATGCAGGTGTACAAATTTAAGCCCTAGTGGATGGGAATATGTGTGATCTGTACAGACCATATCAGGGTGCTGTGTTGCCTACCTGACCCATATGCATTTGCAGATAGTATATTTGTAGTCTACAGCTCTTACAGTCTCATACTTGCCTGCATCAGCGTACCTACATTCAGGAATGTGTATAGCTGAAATGCAAAGATTAACACAAGACAATCCTGAGGGAAACACACTATAATACCTTACACATTACTATTCAAGGTTCAGATCTTAGTGCAGAACATATATCAAATTGCATTCTATCTTGTTGTACAGCTCCACATCTACACTTTAGCATAGCAGTTCTTTATCGGCCAAACTTCAGTCACTTCATGGTGTCATAGCCATATTGCTGTGGAGCACCTGTACAATTGGATTTCTTCAAGAACAGACCAGAATACATACAACACTTGGGAGAAAAAAGCTTTATTGAGGGTGGCATGACACAGTGATTTATTTCATTCACAATTCTGACTGCAGTTGTACTGTATATCCTGTAGATGATGAATGAATGTCATTTATTACCTTCATATTTTCAATCACAGTGTACTTTTTTACAAGATCCTTAGTATTAATACAGTATATACTTATGTCATTCCTGCACACTATTACTACAGTATTTGCTTTCTTTCATCAATAGTAGCATGTTTGATGTCTTCATCTGTATTGTACAGTGCCTGACATTGCTCACTTATATCAGTCTGGGTCAAAGAACACATTCATTGCCATACACTCAGAATAGACTATACCTACTGGCAGTTACCAATGTACTCTTTCTTATTTATTGTACTATATATTGCAAGATATATTTGTACTCACCACACTGTTGGAGCATCCTCGCTAGGTGCCCTGCATGGGCCTTCAAGTTGCGAGCCCTCTCCTCTGCAGCTGTGGGGGGAAAACATACCATTATGCATACCAGTCTATCAGATATTCATACTACAATTTGATAAATCTCTGGTTGCTATACTTGCAAATTCTGGGGCATTCAGGTCCTGAGCATCTTGGATCCATTGGGCCAAGAGCCCCCCCTTCCTTCACTTTAGGTCATCATAATGATGGTGCACCTGCTCACCAGTGTGGGGGATTCCAGTAGCATTGGCGAGATCACGTGCCAGATGGTCCCAGGCCTTGGACTTGTATTCATAGCCCTGGTACTGCCCCTGCAGGAGTCTGTTGCCATAACCTTTGACAAGGAGTCCAACCATGACCCTGGACTCCAACATGCCCAAGTACTGTGCCCGAAAACACACTCCCTCTCTGACTCCAGCCATAGCTCCTGTAGTGATAAAACTCCAACAGGTTCTGGCTGTATTCCCATTTGTTCAGTTTAAATAAGGCTGTAGTGTATTCCCACCCTTTACCACCATTGACCATTTTTAAAAATGCTAAGCTCTACTTAGCACTGTGCAAACTCGCTGAGCTGAGCTGAGGACTGCTTAAAGGGAACTGCTTAGCAATGCTCAAACCAGCTAAACAGAGATGAGCATTGCTAAGGATTGCTAAAACAGGTCCTGTTTAAGCATTGCTTAGCTTGGCTTAGCAGTGCTTAGCAAACCTTAGCTAAGGGCAAATGATTTTTAATTAATAAAAAATATATTGACATTAATTACTCATTACAGATACTTTATTATTATATGTATGTATTTTACTTTACATGACCTAATCCTATGTATTTTAATTACATTACCTTGGGGTGTGACTGTACTATATTGGACACTTGTGTTTAACTGGGGTTTTCACCTCATCTCCATTGACACTGGGATTCTGGACCAGCTGCACTAATTCAGCTAGCATATATCAATAACTATGTCAATAAAAAAATAAAAATGTATATAGAAATGCTTTCCAGTGTAAAAAGTTGAACAGCCTGAGTATTCGAACTGTGGATCTACTGCACACAAAGCCATGACTCTAAACATTCAGCTAACTTGAATGTGAAAATTTCAGCTATACATTTCTATATAGCTTTTTGTTACATTTAAGCATTGCTGAGCAATGTGCCACATCTCCCAGACCTGCTCAACTATGCTTAAATTTGACCTTTTGTATAAAAATTAAAAGCATCTGGTTTCTATTTTTAGATGTTTGGCACGTGTTCATTGCTAAGTGCTGTGCTGCGCCATACAAACACACAAAAAAAATTAAGATAAATAAAGGGACACTGACATTTTCACATTTAATTTCAGTGCCATCCGGCACCCTGACAGAAGAGGGTTGTGTTACGGATACTGTAACACACCCCCTACATATCCATTGCAGAACTCGCCCTGGAAATACATTTAATATTACTATTTTAGTGCTGTCCAGCACTAATAGAGTACAGGGTGTGTGTTATGGGCACTGTAACACCCCCCTACATATCCATTCAGACGTGCTGTGGAAATACATTTATATTACTATTTTAGTGCCGTCCGGCACTAGGACAGTGCAGGGGGTGTGTTACACTTCTCCAAACACTGTAATACACTCCCTAGCACTGATTCAGTAACAGTGTATATAGCTGTCCCTCAGTAGTGCACCTTCATTAATATGCAAGGAGCGCTACCAAGGGGGGGAGCTGCAGACATGGACTTCGTTCACTCCGTGTAGGGCTTGCACTATTCCTTCACAGAGTTTATTAAATCCGGGGGCTAATCTATGTTCACATCCTACAAAATATGGTCTTTCATTCTGGCACTTTTCATATACTTTGCATAGTCCTCCTTTCAATGGAATTCAGAATAAAATGTAGCAGAACAAATTGCTAAAAGTTGGACTCGTGTTCTGTGGAGTGCATTGGCTGAGATTCAGAAATTAATTGCATCTATTTGCCACACAAAGTGTGCCATGTTATGAATGGCTTCAGAGCATTAATTGACCATAGTAATCTATTATCTCTGCTGTAAACTGTTCAAAATCCAGCCAGCCCCGATATGTGTACTCCACTAAAGGTAGTGTACATGCTGCCTTTGTGGTTTACCATTTATAAGTGCAGAAACAGAAGTATATGCATTACATAAACAGTATGTGCATATAGAAATTGTCATTGGATATTGACTATTTGTGGCCAGCAATCATACCTTTGTCAGTGATGCACACATGAAGGTGTACAAACATAAGCTAAAGTCGGTAATAGGTGGGCACTGAAAAAGTGTAGCACAGCATGGTGTACACAGCAGGATGCACTGTGATGTATACTAGGATATTAACTGCTTTCTGTCATACAGAAGCAATTCAGAATCTGAAGTATATTTATATGCCTCACTGTGCATGTATGTATGCATGCATGCATATCATTTGCATTACCATCTCATTGTTTTGAAAAACTGGGATGCCGAATTGTCATGTTTGGTTACATTCCCACCTGTGACTGGCATGTGTGAAACTTAAGCCTCATATTAATTACAAGAGCATATGATATAGCTCTCATTGCTCTGCTTTTGTTTAACTGACAGGCTATAGCCAACCGGGTTTGTAGTATGTTGGTCTACATCATCACTGTGTGCCACAGAACGTATTGTGAAATATAGGCCTTGTTCATAGCCTCCTTCTCCTAACATTACTGCATTAAGCAATAAAGGTAAGTACTCCATGATATTATGGTAATGGTCATCAATTATAATTTCTGACTGAATATCACTGAAGGTCATACCTAAGGAAATAAAAGACCAGAGGAGTCTAAACTGCTTACACATGGACTCTTCAATACGCTACCTATCAAGATATCCCCTACTTGCCTGCCTGTGATATAAATAGGTCCTGCTGGAAAGATAGGTATGTATCCCAGAGACTACCCCATCTATGGAACAGGCTTCCCATCCATGTGAAGCAGAGTTCCTCCCTAACCCAATTCAAGTGCAACTTACAAAATTGGATGGGAAACCAGAAATTCCTCCCTGGTTTGGCCCCTATGTCTGTAATGGATACAGGTAACCTGTAAATGGCTCATCTCCCAAACCCCTGCTTACACTTATCAAGGATATCAGAGCTTGTCAGAGATTTGGGATGCATGGCTAGGATAAAAAGGCCCCTGTGGTCCTTAGCCTAGTAAACACCTATGAACCTATGATGTCAGTGCACTGGCAGGGCAATTTAAAGGTATTAAAGCAGTGGTACGCATACTGCAGTCATGCTATTTTACCAAATTATAAGGCATATCTCATGAATAATTGGGAAAAAGGCTAGGTTAATCTATTTGGTCTGTGCTCAATGGATGGAATTTTATTTGTTTGACAGTGTAATGGGGTAAAGAGTTGCAGAATACAACTCAAGTACACTATATTACTGCTGTAGAGGTACAAATGATGACTGGCTTTCCTACTATGAATTTTTTATCAGATATCTTTACATGTAATATGTTTAACAATAAGATAACAACTTCAGGAAGTGACAACATCCCCTAGTATTCATAGTAGCTCTGTAAGCTGGGCCTCCCCCACAAGTAGGTGATATTGCTGCTTCTGAAAAAACACAGAGTAATGTTCATGCTGACAACATTATCTGCATATTTGTCATACACTAGGCCTCTCTTTAATGTGCAGCAATATATGAGCTGATGTCAAATACCCAGGCCTCCTCTTTTAGCTATTTTGTATTCTCTTAAAATATTTTCATTCTTTTAAATGCACTTTATAAATTAATGAAGCTCCCTGCTGAAAAGCAATATGACCATGTCTGATAGTAGGTTTGAATAACCATATTTTTTTACTGAAAGACTCCTCATCTTCTTTTTCTAGATGATTTAAAACCCTATAGTTCATCAGATGAAAAACTGAAAGCACAACTGCAAGTGGTCAAAAATGTTTCAGATGATATAAGAATGTCATTTGGTCTTGATAAATGTGCAAAAGCAACCTTTAAAGCAGGAAGGCTGCAGCACCAAGAAAACATCAGTTTGGGACAACAATGTTATATAAAAAAACTTGAGCAAGAGGGAGTGTATAAATATTTGGGAACTGATGAAGGATCAACAATAAAACATGAACAAATGTGAATAAAACTTAGTAAGGAATATTTTAGAAGACTTAAATTAATACTGAAAACAGTGCTGACATCTAGGAACAAAGTCCAAGCTATAAACCAATTTGTTCCTCCTGTCCGAACTTACAGTTTGGAGTAATTGACAGGCCCCAAAAGGTGGTGGATAGGTTGGACAGGAAAACAAGAAGGATGTTTTATGCTCATCAAATGATTTATAAAAATCAGTGCATACCAAAATTATATATTCCCCACTCTGATGGAGGTATGGGCCTCCTCGAAATTGATTACATGTATAAATATGCAATAATGCAACTGCATACATATCTGCTGATCTCACAAGACCAAAACGTAGTGAAAGTTTTGAAACATGAGGAGAATAAGTCTAAGATTACTTCCCTACTTAGTTTAGCAGAAGCATATTGACTTCAAGTGGGAATAGAAATCAAAACAGAAGTAGATAAAAATCAGGCAGCAACTGAATGTGCCAAAACACAAAAGAAAGAATATAAGGTGAAGAATCAGTTGAGAAGGCAAGAAATGTTGAAAATGCATAAATATAGTTCCAGGTATAGTATAGAAAACTCTTGGGACATCTTCATGTTGATCAGGATCAAATGCAGGAATAGTTAAAGAGAGATTAATTTAAACCGAAAGATGAAAGGTTAATATTGTCAGCCCAAAACAGTGGACTACATGCACATTGATTTACAAAGTCCACTAAACGTGGGAGAGAAAGAAAAATGTAGGTTTTGTAAAACAGAATTGGAAACAGTCGCACACCTTGTTGCTGGTTGTAAAGCAAAGTATACTGAAAGGCATAATAATAATGTGGCAAGACTTTTACACTGGGGATTGTGCAAACATTACAATGCTGAAGTAGCTGAAAAACCCTGGAAACATGAGCCACAAAGCATCATAGAAAATGATGAAGACTATATCACATGGGATCACCCTTTACCACCAGTTCAAAAAACATATGCAAGAAAACCAGATATAGCAGTCCATGAAATGAAGACAAAAGTAGCATTGATCATTGAAATTACTACATCCAGTGAGTACAGTGTTTTACATACAGAGAGACACAAAGTCATAAAATACTAAGATTTGGAGGCAGAAACGAGGGCAATGTAGAAGCAGGATACTCAGGCAGTTCCAGTCGTACTTAGATATGTTACTGATACATGTAACTCCATACAAATTGCAGGAGTCATTACTGGGCACATTGCGGGTGCTGCAAAGAGCACTTCTCGCTAATGTTAAAGACTGAAACAATACTAATTTAATGAACTTTAATCATACCTTGAGTTAAGAATGGGGTCCATTTCCATCATGGTATTAGAAACCCAAAAGACTTGGATAAATTAAAAAGAGGTTACAATGAAGGAACAAAATGTGAATTGGAAAAGTATTCAGAAGAATCACATTTTTTTTGCATTTCAGTTCAGATCATTCAAGTTCAGCTTCACAATAATTACTTCTGGCATTTAAGTTAACATTTTAATGTTAGCTTCCTTTTCTCAGGAAATGCATTTTTAAGGTTAACTGAGCAAGATTCTTAACGAAAAGGATTATTAATGTGGGTACCATAGAAAAGCTTTGACTAAGTAGACTTTATTATCATATATTTGGTTTTGTTTACTAGAATGGTCTGACTGATTAAAATCATGTTTTCAGCAGCGGCCAAATAAGAAAAGCTCCAGCATATAGTTAATAAACATACTATTACACAGTTGATATAACCATATTTACATTGTTGAGTCATAGCTGGTACAGCTATGGCAAATACCTGCATGCTAGAAAACAAATATTAGCATGGTAGAAATGAAAAATTGTGTTGGCTTCCTCTTCTTTAAAACCACTTTCATTTTATAACATTCAATAAAGAGTTAGAAAATGATGCACAGTTTTTTTGAGTAAGTGAAATGCAGGTACAGTAGGTTTGCATGCTAACTAATTCATATATAAAGGCATAAAATAGCCTTTCTCTGTATTAGTAACACCCCGCGTTAAATTCAATCTACTTGAGCATTGAATAGGTATCAGCAACCCAGAAGTTATAGCAATAACAGAAAGCTGGCTAAAATGCCAGACATAACCCTTGACCTGTTAACTACTACTTAATGTTCATATCAAAGCAAACACATAGCATTTGGATTGGCAGAGAAGGCCTTCTTGTTATAACACATCGTTCAGCATCTCATACCATAACACCAGCTATCTCAGTTGTACATGCATATTTGGCAACCATTTAAAAACATGATATATCATTACTGTATAGCCCCCTCCCAGGAATGCACATACTGACAATTCACTTCTGTGTATTGTTCCCATCCTAAATCCATTCTCAAATCATTGTCATTTTTTGGTGACTTTTAACTTAAAATTAGTAATATAGTCACATCCCATTGATATGCCAATATTAACAAGTTAAACAATCACCAAAATCTTCAGTAGAACTAGTAGACCTTGCCCAGATATAAGTAATCACACAGGCATTGAATAATTCATAAGCAGTGCACCTTCTAAATTAATACCAAGCACCTCGACCTTAGGATGTAGAAGTTGCCAAGCTGGTCACTGCAATTAAAGCTGAATTGTCTATTTCAAATGATGCCTCAGCTGATAATTGTGCCCCCAGTGCCATGTAATGTGTCCCAGTCTGTACTCTGTGATATGTGACTGGTATGTCTGCCTATCTGTGCACATTCCTGTGGCACTGTCACCCTCATCCGCCATGCTGTCTAGGATGGGATCTGTTAACTACAATGACATGACATCTGTCTAGCTATTGCTCTCTTGGATTTTTGGCTGCTCTTATGAAAATGCATTTCCACTCAGATTTGCTATAGTGAATTCTGTGCTGTTCTGTAACATTTTTCTGTCAGCATTATGTGCTGTAAGTTTTCTGAGATCTGATTTTATTTTATGTCCAGTTTATACTGTTCATAAAATCTTAAGTTCTGCCAGGTACTTTATCATATCAAAAATATATCATCTAAAAATAATGGCATATGATTTTCTTGTATAAAGACATGTTGGTCAGATATAAATATGTCAAAATTCTGGTTCATCTATGAGTAGTTGAGCAACCTTTGGTCAAAGGTACAACTAATGAAACAAACCAGTATTACCCTCATTAAGATGAAAAGAAAGCAATTAAAAGTATTATTTTGCAGTGAAGCAGGCATCTTACACCCCCATGTGGGGGATGCCTACCCCCTTTCTTCAATATACTAACCCACAATCCCGCAATTATTGAGAAAAAACACCAAAGATGTAAACAATTTTACTGAGACACTAACAGAAAATACACCAACAATGATTCATTATGGAAAATGACAATTAGGGATATGGAAACAGGAAAATGTACTCAGCAAATCAAAATTAAACTACACTAACTGCACACTCAACTAAGGGTAGGGAGGCCCAAAATTCCTGTAATCTCATTAATGAGGCCCATGTGTTGGACTTTACTGATGTTTGTGCTACATTTAAGGCCATGAAAATATTACAGCTTTAAAAAATGTTTGTGTGAACTTATGTAAGTGTATGAATGCTACTTTTTCATACAGATACTCTAATCAACATTTCACATCACATGCTGTTATAATCATTATCTTACATGTATGTTTTTGTCAGAAATATTCCCCAGAACTGGCAATTATTAAAATTTGTAGGAATTTAATTTGCAACTGACAATTATACACAGAAAAAATGAAATTATTATTCATGCATTTAGGGCTTTTAAAACTCATTCCACTCTCCATATAATCCCTTGAAGGACATTATTATTTCATTCAATAGTGGTACAAAAGAAAAACTTTAGTCACACCACTGTAAGCCAATATATAGCCTGGCATAGGTGGTGGTTGGGGTAAACCCTGTCACAATGTCTGCACAT